>NW_027458494.1:215000-225000 GCF_050624435.1 Tenrec ecaudatus | reverse complement strand
AATCTCTGGAGGGCTTCTGACTTCCTTTCCATTTTACACACAAACACACACACACCCTCCCTCACACTGATACTCATGCCTTTTCAGAATTCCTACAGGGCTTCTGACTTCCTGTCCTTTTTACACACACACACACACACACACACACACACATCCTTGCAGAATTCCTGGATGGCTTACTTGTGTCCTTTTTAAACACACACACACACATACACACACACACACACACACACACATACACCCTTGCAGAATCTCTGAAGGGCTTCTGACATCCTGTCCTTTTGACACACACACATACACACACACACACACACTGTTGCAGAATATCCACATGTATTGTGACTTCGTGTCGTTTTCACACACACACACACACACACACTCTCTCTCTTGCAGAATCCTGGAGGGCTTCTAACTTGGTGTACTTATTACAAACACAACACACACGCACACACCCTTGCAGAATCAATAGTGGGCTTCTGACTTCGTGTGATTTTTACACACACACACACACACACATACACCCTTGCAGAATCTCTGAAGGGCTTCTGACTTTGTGTCCTTTTTACACAAACACACACACACACACCCTTGAAGAATCTCTAGAGGGCTTCTGATTTCGTGTCCTTATTACACACACACACACACACACACACTCACACACTCACAACCCAAACTCATTCTCTTACAAAATCTCTGCAGTCCTACTGACTTCGTGTCCTTTTTCAAACACACATACACATGTAGAATCTCTGGAGGGCTTCTGATTTCGTGTCCTTATTACACACACACACACACACACACACTCCCTCACTCTCACACTCATACCTTTTCAGAAAACTTAGAAGGTTTCTGACTTCGTGTCCTTTTAACACAACACACTCACTCTTGCAGAATCTCTAGAGGGGTTCTGATATCCTGTTCTTTTGAAACACACACACATAAACACACACACACACACACACACCCTTGCAGAATCTCCAGACAGTTTATAACTTCGTGTTGTTTTCACACACACACACACACACACAGACACTCTTGCAGAATCTCTGGAGGGCTTCTAACTTGGTGTACTTATTACAAACACAACACACACGCACACACCCTTGCAGAATCAATAGTGGGCTTCAGACTTCGTGTGATTTTTACACACACACACACACACACACTCACACACACACAATTGCAGAATCTCTGAAGGGCTACTGACTTTGTGTCCTTTTACACAAACACACACACACACACACACACACACTCACAACCCAAACTCATTCTCTTACAAATCTCTGCAGTCCTTCTGACTTCGTGTCCTTTTTTAAACACACACACACAAACACACACACACACACTTGTAGAATCTCTGGAGGGCTTCTGATTTCGTGTCCTTATTACACACACACACACACACTCACACCCCAAACTCATTCTCTTACAAAATCTCTGCAGTCCTTCTGACTTCGTGTCCTTTTTTAAACACACACACACAAACACACACACTTGTAGAATCTCTGGAGGGCTTCTGATTTTGTGTCCTTATTACACACACACACACAAATACACATACACTTGTAGAATCTCTGGAGGGCTTCTGATTTCGTGTCCTTATTACTCACACACACACACTCACACACACTCACACACACACACCCTTGCAGAATCTCTGGAGGGCTTCTGACTTCCTGTCCATTTTACACACACACACACACACACACACACACACAAACACACACACACACCCTCCCTCACACTGATACTCATGCCTTTTCAGAATTCCTACAGGGCTTCTGACTTCCTGTCCTTTTTACACACACACACACACACACACACACACACACATCCTTGCAGAATTCCTGGATGGCTTCTTACTTGTGTCCTTTTTAAACACACACACACACACACATACACACACACACACACACCCTTGCAGAATCTCTGGAGGGCTTCTTACTTCGTGACCTTATTACACCCGCACACACACACACACATATATCCTTGCAGAATCTCTTGAGAGCTTCGTACTTGGTGTCCTTTTTACAAACACACACACACATACTGGCAGAATCTCTGGAGGACTTCTGTCTTCATGACTTTTTTACACACACACACACACACACACACATACACACACCCTTTCAGAATCATTGGAGTGTTGGGCGTGGCAGGCAGGTTGCAGGGGTGGTAGGTGGCAGAGTGTGTCTAAGTGCTCTGCCCACACCTGCGAACTTGACAGCGGTGATGGAGGAGGAGAGCTCGTCCAGCGTCTGCTGCAGGCTATACTCCCGCCCTGCGTCTAGCACATGGATCAGCCGGTCCCGGCTCGCTGAGGCCAGCAGCTTCAGACCTGGGATGGGATGAACTCCGTCAGCTGATGAGTGCCCAGCAAAGAGCACCCAGAGAAACTGAGCCCCACATCCTTAAGACACATGAGCCATGGAGTCGGGCAGAGTTGAGATGCAGTCCTCCCCCAAAGCCTTCAGAGACATCAAGAAGGATCACTAACTCTTTTGGTAGCCAAAAGAACGATCAGCCCCATAGTCAAGAGGCAGGACAAGTATCAGTGGCTCTGGCCAGACTGGAGGGGCTCACTCAAGGCCATTCTAGGCCAGGGCCAGGTACCTGTGTCTGGCTTCGAGTACTCCAGGCACAGAATCTCTGACTCATGGGTCTCCTCCTTCAGCATTTCACTCAGGGACTGCAATTCATGGACCCTGCAAAATGAGAAGAGAGGAGAGGCCGTTCAGTGCCAGGCAGCGGGGGAAAGAATCATCACCCACCCCCTTCCACCTTTTCCTCTCCATCAAGAGCTGTTTTACTTTACCTTTTGGGTTGAACCTTTAGACTTAGAAAAATGAGTCAAGATATGTCACATTCAACTCTCTCACCTGGTCTCCCTTCGTATTAATGTTTTATGTACTACAGTATACAGTGATAAGGACCACGGAGGTCACACTGGTACAACATTATTAGACTTTATTTAAATGTCACCAGCGGGGGTTGCTCTGAGTTGGAATCAACCCAATGCCAATGAGTTTGTTTATCCCATGAATGTCCTTCTTCTGCTCCAGGATCCTAGGAGCCCCCACGGCACATGGGTGTCATCTGTCCCAGTCTAGAATGGCTTTCAGTCTTTGCTTGTCTTTCCTACCGTGACACCTGGGAGAGTATGATAAGTTAATCTGGCAGGTGTACCTCAAATGAAGTTTGCCTGATGTTTCCTCATGACTATCCTAAGTTCCTTATACATTTGGGTCAAGAATACCAGACACAATGCTAGGAGGAGGCTGCATGGAAAAACAGAACTAAAAGAAACTTTCAATCAACTTTGGTTGTTGTTCAACATTTTGTTGGGAGTTCTTAAGAGTCATAACATTTTCTGGGAGCATTTTGAAGCCTCTCAGTGTACCCTCTCACCAGATTCATGCTGCTGCCACGGGATGTTAACCTTAATGACTTGGCTAAGGGTGGGTTTTGCCGTTTCTTCATTGTCAAGTTAGTATCTTTCCCTTGAAGATAATAAATTTTGTCCCCAACCCTTTTCAGCTAAATCCTCCTGAACCTCTGTCCTTGGGGGCCTAAAGTTCCCCCATCCTGTCCCCTGGAGGCAACGGGTTGCACTCCACAAATGGCCTTACCTGAGCGTGCCCATACGGTCCCCTGATGCTAGATGCTGCCCGTTGGGGCTGATGCACATAGAGCGAATGCCCACATGGGGGTCCATCAGGGACCCATCGGCTTTGTCTCCCCCAGGCAGCTCGGTGTCCAGCAGGGCCAGCATGTTCCCATCCATATAGATGATCTTAATGAGGTACTAGTGAAACAGGTCAGGAGAAGAGGTGGGTGAGGAAGGCCTGACACAGGACACCTGTCAGGGAGAGATATGCGGGCCAAGAGGACATCCTTGTCAGAGTTTGGCCAAACAACATCTGGAACAGTCTGGTCTGGAGACCCAGATCCTGAGACTGTGGTGTGGGGGCACCAGGCTCACGTAGCTGAGGATGTTTCGGTGCAGGGTGGAGCCATGCACCCCAGAGCTCTCTGTATTCCACAGGCGGATGGTGCTGTCAGAAGAGCAGGTGATAAAGGAGCTCGGGGGCAGGCAGGCCTGTTGTCTGTCCTTCACCTCAGGGTAGACCTGGAGGAGCACAAGGACCAGAGGGACCCGGGTCAGACCTTGGCTGCCCACAGAGATGGGACGGAATGAGAGTAGAAAAAAGGCTGGTCAAGATTTAGCCCCAGGCTTATCCCATAGCAAGCAAGTCATAATGATTAGCTCTTGTCTTTAACAAGTAAAGGAATATATATTAACCAAGCACCTAGTAAGTACTAGGCATTCTAAATATCCCACTTACATTGTCTCCTTTTCGTAAAAATCAAATGCATCAGGTATGTCATTTCACAATTGCAGAAACTAAGGTTTGGTCAAGTTCAGGAACATGTCCAAAGAGGCCAAGCTAAGACTGCACAGGGGCATACTGAAAAACGTCTGAGATGAGTCAGCACTAATATCCCCTCGCATCCTCAGAGCCAATTAACAGATACGAAGGGACCCAGGGGCACTGCTGGGGGAGCAAGGGTGCTGGAGGAAACAAATTCCACACTTGAGGAACCCCAGCTCCTAATGGTAGCCCAGGAAACACGGTCAGTCTCAGCAGACCTGGCCCACGTACCTCTACACTCCAGATGCAGGAGGAATGATACAGATCTGAATACACCTTGCCCACTTTCTTGGGGTCCTTCACATCCCAGACATAAGTACTATGGTCATTGTACACACAAGACAGCCACTGATTTGCAGGATCAAAGGTCAAGGCGATGGTGTCCCGATACTTTGCATTGGCCACTCCAGCGAAAAGGCGACTGAGGAAAGAGGGGAGCGGGGTGTCCTGGGCAGACAGGGCAAACTGGTGAGTGAGCGCTAATGAAATGGGGCACTAAAGGGAGGAGCAGCAGGTTGGCCAGCAGTCACTGGAGAAAGAACGCAGCGGCTGGCCTGGCATTCCTTGCCATGGGGCTCTCCAAAAGAACACAAGCTATTTCATAGCCCCCAACGTCAGGCGGGGACAGTGTGTGGCCGTGATGCAGCCAAGCAGATGTTAGGCCCTACTAGACTCACGTCAGAGGACAAGGAAGGGCACTGTGCAAACCACAATCATGGTCATATATCATTTCCTGCCAATTGCAGATTTAGCCCCCTCCTGCCCTGAAAGAGAAATTAATATACCCAACTGCAGAACTGCCCCGCTTCCTGACAGCACTGAAACCAGAGCAAAACTTCACTTCCTGCAATCACCCAACCCAAGGCCCGAGGCTACAATAAGACCCTCCTACCGCAGCTGCTACCCAGGACCACCCTGAGGGAGAAAGGCCTGCTCCGTCAGGTTTCCAGTCTCTCTCAGAATCCCTAAGGAACTGCCCGTCTGTCCTAGCTGTGGTCTTTACAGGACAATGCATTACCACACTGCAGACTCAGATTACCACGGTTGCCCACAGTGAGCAACAAATGCTAAAGGACCCACCTGTGCTTGACTGCAAGGGTCTTCCCAGAGGTCTATGTGTGCCCTCCTCTCCTTGCAGCATGCCAGGGATGGCCTGGCACAGAGTGGGGCTCTGACAGGACTCAGGGGCCCACCCACACCGCTCACCTGGCCTCTGTGATGCTGGCAATGTCTGTCCCCAGGGCATGGGGCCAGGGCAGCGTGCTGAGGAAGTGCAGGTTGGAGGGGTTGAAAAGGCGCACGGTGCCATCAGCACAGCCACAGAAGATGTAGTCCTGGCTCACCGAGATGCAGTGGGCCACTGTGGTCTGTGAGCACAGAAGCCCCAGTCAGCGTCTTCCCACTCCTTCACCCGACACCTCAACAGCCATGAGCCAAGAGGCAAGGACAAGCGCAAGGCAGGCCAGCTGCCCTGGCTGGAGCCCCTCAATGCCCCTCCCTCTAACAGCAGCTGGCCAGAGGGCTCACAGCCCCGTGCAATTAGGGGGAAGGAGTCAGCAAGCCTTATAAGGCACCTGATGTTTGGGCAAAGACACACCCAGAAAAGGCTGGCCAAGAGAAAGAGAGCAGAGGCAGCGGACAGGGCCAGCACACTTACTGTGATGCTGTCTGTGTGCTGAGCAGAAGAGGAAAGCAGAGGAAGAGGCAGAGACAGAGAACACGAGCGAGCAGAGAGGTTCCCAAACACCTTCCTCCGCCTGGGGCCTCCCCCAGCGTGCATGCAGACTCAGGTGCCCCGGAGCCCGGAGGTGACAGACAGGAGGGTGCCGACAAAGCATTCACTTATCCTCAGCTCCACCCACTTGTCCAACAGTCGCCAGTCACTGAACTCACACAGCTGCCCTGAGGATGTGATACAGAAGGTGCTGTCAGTCTTCTTCCCGCGGACACAGGCTACTTCAGTGAACAGGTTGTTCCGCAGGTTCCCCCAGCAGCCCAGAGCGGCCCAGCAGGGGCACAGTGGCATTCACCTGTGGAGACCCACCACAGGTGCCACCCACCCACCCTGCAGGCTATCCCCTGGAAAGCAGGCCCTGGGGAGAGAGGGAGAAGGCTTCCCTTGCAGATTGACATAGCACCTGGCCCAGCTGAGACTTCCAAGGGGCTTTTGAGCATGCAGAAGGGGGCGCAGGTGGAACAGATTTGAGCAGACCCCACCCTAGTGGCTACTTGCTGCCTCACCTTTGAGGTCTTGCTGTCATCGAGGTACCAGAATTTGATGTGCCGGTTGCCTGCAGTGACAAAGTAGCTGCAGTCCTCAGAGAAGGATACTGCTGTCACCCAACTGGACACCTTGTTGGAAGCCACTACAATGTTTTCTGGAGAGAAAGTCAAGGGAAATCAAGGCTCTGCTTCTAGGAGCTGAGGGAAAAGAAACTTACACACTGAAGTAGGTTAGACAAGCTGTGAACTTGACCTCTCCTTCTGCCCCTTCTTCAGCATCCTAGATACCCAGTTGCTCCTTTCTGCTCAGAGTTCTCTAGAAAGGGACTGAGGCCAGCAGGCGGAAGTGAAGGCCACCGGTCAGCAATTTCTTGGCTCCCCTCCCGGCCCCGCCTGTCCTGAGGCCAGCAGCCCACTCACCTTCCAGGCCCAGACATTGACGATCATGTCATGCTGGTAGCCCACTGAGAAAATGTACTTGGCGCTGGGTGAGAAGGCCACACATGCCACACCATACTTATGCTCCTGAAGCTCCACCACCTGGCTGCGCTCCGACACATCCCATACCCGAACAGCAGGCATGTGTCCACTCTGCAGGGACCTAAAATCCCGAAGTAAAGGCCAGAGGCAGCCAGCTCCCTCCCCATCCACGGAGGCCTGGCCCTCCCAGCCACTGGAAAAGAGCCTGCATAAAAATGAAGGACACCTAACCTAATGCGCCTGCACATGAATCAAGGACACCCCCGGAGGGAATGTGATCAGTGTTGGGGAACAGGGACTCTCAGGGACGGGCTCCTGGCGTGATTTGGATGGGCAAGAACCACCACTCCTGAGGTTTGCTCTCACAGCCTCACAGGGCAAGTCTATGGGAGGGCAGTCCTGTTCCACACTGTGACCAGCAGGGGGACTCCAGGGATAAGGAATGTTTTAAGGAGGTGTTTTCCAAAATGTGGTTCCCAAATTGGCAGCTTCAGCCTCACCGGGAATTACTTGTTAGCATTGCAAACTGAAGAGAGCCACCCAAGACCTGCAGAACCCCAGAGCCAGCAGTCTGTACTAAGGGGTGACCATGACACTTCTGATGCAGGCTACAGCCTAAGAACACTGCTCTAGGGCAGACCAAACACCCAAAGTGGACACCAGTACAGAAAGTCAAAATTGGCACCAGTCCCATGCGGGCCGCAGGCTGTCACTCTCTGCTAAGGCCAGGCCACCCCCTCTGCAGTGCCTGAGCGTCCTTCCTCACTCATCTCACTGGTGACCAGGTACTTGCCATCAGGAGAGAAGGCAAGGGCAGTGATGGTTTTCCTGAAAGGAATCGGGCAGGCTCAAGAGGGGCACTGGCAGCCTGGCCCATGTCTGGCCTCTCACAGTCCTCTCTCAAAACAAGGGCAGCAAACCCGCTGTCCCTGTGCTGCTTCCCACGCATGCCTGGGGCCCAACAGGGCCCAATGCCACAGAGAAGCAGGTGGCACCCCTCTGGCCATCCCTGGGGAAAGGTGGCACTCCCCAAAGCCCCAGAGCCCATTTACCTGGAGCTGTTGAGGATGTGGTGCTGCTTGTGTTTCTGGGGGTTGAAGAGCACAACCACACACCTGGGAGAGGGAGAGGGAGAGGGAGAGTGGAGCACAGACTTAGCACCCCACCTCAGCGGCCCAGCCCAGAGGACCCCACGTTGCCAGAGTGCAGCTGGCTCCTGACAGCACTCTTCTGCCTTTCTCCCCTTCTGTAGCCCCACACGGCGCAAGGTCCTGTAGGGAGCCCTGCTTGCCCAGTGCTCTGTGCACCAGCACCGTCGGGACATGCCCCATAGCGATGGGGTGGCCGGTCTTCCCAGAGCTCTTGTCCCTACCCCAGGGCAGAGGGCAGAGAGAAGGATGCACATGATTTGGGTAAGAACAGGCCTCAGCTGTGGCCTTGTTTACAGACCTGGTTTCCAGGAGAGAGTGGGATCTCTCATGTCTGCACCCATGTGTGTACTTGGCAAGAGCTAGCCCACCACATGTTGGATGAGGAAGCAAATGGAAGGTCAGGGCCCAGGGCCAGGCCTGCAGGGAGACTAAGTGGGATGGAGGGGCAGAAAACTGCCTGAGGGAGGGAACTTCATGGAGTTGCTGGCCCATGTCAGACGCTTTAGCCCAATGAGTCTGAGCAGCGCCATTCTAACAGCCTCCAGGCTCCCTCTCCAGTCAGGCAGCAAGGCTGGGTGAGATTGGATGGAGACTGAAATTCAAGAGTGAACTCGAGAGAGGGAGGCAGGTAAGAGTCAGGGACAAGGAGCTGGGAGCCAACAGCTCGCCAGTGTCTCAGGGGCCGTGGCGCTCAGCAGGTTTAGGCCCTCTGCCCAGCTGTCCCCTCTCTTCATTAGCGCTATGCCTACTAATTGCTATTAGCTGGCCACAGCAAGCCTGGAACCTGCTCCCCCAGGTAAGGGGGTCGACTGGGTAGATGGGGGAGAGACTCAGTAGAAGGCTACTTGTCCCAACCCTGCCTTTTACAACAGGAAGCAGACCGCAGGACCCGCATCTGGACCCCACTGCTTGCAGATGGGAGCAGGAGGTGCCGCACAGGGCTTGGTCTCTGCTGCAGACAGAGGCCTCCGGCTCGGCTCAATGAGCCAGTTCGCTATGCAAATTCCACTGTCAACTAGGGATTCTGGGATCTTGGAGGTACACCAGGTAAGCTCACAGCTGGCTACCAGGCTGATTGACAGCCTTAGAAGCCTGAGCAACACCCTCTTCTCCTCAGAGCCCCTCCCCTCCAATCCTTTTTCACCCTCTTTTTCTTTGTTCTCTTTTTTATCCCCTTTCTCTCTTTAAACCGATTTGAAGACCGCTGCTCTCCACATTCCTTGAATGAGAAAAACAAGATGACCTTAGAAACACGCAGACACACACCTGCCCAGTTGCTCTGAAGGAGAGTCTAATACATGGGACTGGCCTAACTCCTCTAAAACAGAGCTGCCTGCACAGAGGATGAAAGGAAGGTGTTCAAACACTCAACCACATTCACTGTCACTGAGTCGATTCTGACTCACAGTGACCCCGCAGAACACAGCAAAACCGCCCCTGTGGGTTTCCGATATGAACTATCTAGGGGACCAGAAAGTGTCATCTTTCTCCTTTGGAATGCCTGGTGGGGTCTAGCTGCTGTCCTTGCCGTTAGAACCCCAACACGGAACCATGACACCCTCAGGTATCTGGGAGTCCAAAATTGAGAGATAAGGACCACTAAGGAACAGAGCCAGGGCTCACAAACAGGGCTTCTGATTTCGGGTCCTTTTTACACACACACACACACACACACACACACACACACACACACACACACAGATAAACCTTTGC
>NW_027458494.1:182500-212500 GCF_050624435.1 Tenrec ecaudatus | reverse complement strand
TCTCTGGAGGGTGTCTTACTTGGTGTCTTTTTACACACACACACACACACACACACACACACACACACACACACACACACCAAGAACCGACTTTTAGTTTGCTACTCACTAGCTTTTGAAGACCCCAGTCACTTCCCTGATGGATACAGAACATTGTCTTTGTGAGCCAGTTTGTACGAATTGATTTTGAGGTCTCTCAGAGCTATGTTCCTGATCCCCCATATTTAGGACACGCTCCCTCAAGGGGTTTTGTTATAGCTAAGACATTTTCATAACTATGCCTCCTGGATGCACTATTATATTCATGGACATATTTATAGTATATGCTAATATGTATATAGAACTATTCTCTGGCAAACCTATATTTATTCATGGGGCTAGTCCCATTCTCCTTCCCACAACTGCTCAGATTTTGTGGTTTGTCTATCTATCTATTTATCTCTCTAGCTATCCTTGTATGTTATTGTTATTATTGGAGTATTTATCTCTGTTGCTTTTAATGCTTGTAGTCTACTGAGAAAGGTTAGCGTTTAGATGTTCCAAATGGTTCCCCATTTTCTGGATTACATGACACAAACCAATAGAAGAAGGGAAAAGAAAAAAAATTAACCCAAGTAATAACACCAACAATAAAACCAATTTAGTCTTTTGGTTAAGAATTACTCAGACTTTCCCACTCCTAGGCTAATCCTTGAAAGAAAAAGAATGAGATAAAAGACCATAGGGAGGAAGAAAGGAGACTGAGAGGCAAGGGAATAAAGAAAGAAGGTGGCAGGGTTGTGTGAACAATTAATGTGGACCTTCTTTGATGTGTATTAAAAATAATATTGACTGGTTTTTTCAATACTCAAAAAAAATTATTTATGTCAATCAAGAAAACCTCACTACCCTGGAATCAATTCTGACATATAGCAACCCTTTGGACAGAGTATAGAACTGCCCCTGTGTGTTTCCAAGGCTGTAAATCTTTACAGGAGTAGAAAATCTCATCTTTCTCTTGTGGAGTGGGGGTGGGGAGGGGAGTTTCGAACTTCTGATCTTGCAGTTAGAAGTCCAACTCATACTCTACTTCACCAACCAGGCTCCTCCTTTCATCATTAATCTAGACTGTTTGACCTTCTTGGCTTACTGGGTTTTATTTTCTCGCTTTGGAAGACATGGTACCAAAATACACACCATTTCCTAGCCCCCCAAAGAATCAAAAGTAAGCAAAAACAAAACAGGAAAAACTAGCAACCCAATCCAAACACCTATTTAGCCATATAGATAAAGGATACTTGTAGCCAACCTCTGTGTTGGGGGCAATAGGGATGGATGGGGACTGTGGTTAACAGGCACGTGGCAGCTCATCCACGGGGGACATTCAAATTCTAGCTCCAGACTGTTGTTGCCTTGGGTAAATGCAAGGATTTTAAGGCCTGCTTTTCTGTTTGTAACTGAGATGCTGAGAATATAAAATTCGATGTGAAATCGTCAACTTTTCAAATATTGGATGACATTAGTTAAAACTACTTTTCTGGCTGCTCATCATCATACTAGTACATCATTAGGTTAAAATCATATCAAAGACATCTGGTTTGTCCCCTGTGCCCTTTAAGGACAACTGAAACATAAGGACGGGAAAGTGACATTCATTCTTCCTCCAGACCCTCACCCTTTGACTCCATCGGCTGGCGTTCATAGAAGAGGCAGACGGTTTTGTTCAACTTCAGCATAATCAGAGTCCTGAGAGTTAAACACAATACATATATAATTTCATACTAGTCGTTTTAATATTAGCCCAAACAAAACCAACAGAAACCCAACCCGTTGCTGTTATGTTGGTTCTGGCTCCCGAGGACCCCCTGGGTGCCAGGGAGAAACTACACATCACAGGATTCTCAAGCCTGTGGGCTTCTAGAAGCAGGCCATTAGTAATTTCTTCTGAGGGGTACAACTGCCCACCTCTTGATACGTTGAGTCCTTAACCATTTGTGCCACCCAGGGTCTCCCAGTCTTCGTATGTGACCCCCAAATTCCTTGACAGGCTACCTATAGGAAGGTAGAGTCTATGCCCTTTCCCCTTAAATTGGGATGTTTCATGACCTCTGTGACCAATAGATTATGGAGAAGATGACGCTGTGACATCTAGTTTGGGCAACCCCCTTCCCTCCCCCAAAGTGCTTCACAGCTTCTGAAAAATCCCTTCAAAGACTTCTTCTTGAGTGCTCACCCTCAGAATGTCCAGCCTCCACGTGCTACCTCTCAGGACACTTCTCAGCACCCGGACACAATGCTGAAAGAAGCCTGAGCCACCTGGAAAGGCCACGTGGAGACACTCCAACCAACAACCCAGCTAAGCACCCAGCTAACGGCCAGCTTCAGCTGCCAGCACTCTGAGTGCACGTGTAGGCACTGGAGTCACCAGAGGCCCCTGCCCCACTTCCCATGTGACTGCCAACTCATGGGAGACTCCAAGCACGACCCAGTGGCCTCCCAGCAACCACACGATGATGGTCCTTGTTTGAAGCCACTGCGTTTGGGGAGGGGGCGTTTCTTCCCCAGCCACAGGGATGAGAACCTGCATCTCAACAACATGCAGGTGGGTGAGGGGGCCGTCTCTCGAGCAAGGCAGCCTCCCTTCTTGTCAACTCCTGGGGATTTTTGTTGTTCTTGCCACTGCTGCCCCAATTCCCCAGGAGCTAGAGGAAGGCAGGCAGCAGGCCTCAGGTGGCCAGGAGGCAGGAGCCTCTGTGGAATGCAGTTACAATGGGAGATATAACCTTAAAGGCAGGAGCCTGACTTTACCTTTGTCTCCTGGAGATTTGGGGTGCAGAACACCTGTCAAATCCCATCTTCTGTCCAACCCTGATCATATGTCTGTCTTATGTTTGCACACAGGATGCAGACTTGTGAGCACCCGAAGAATAGGGTCTGGCGCCAAAAAACCAGCGCCACAAGGAACTGATGTTTCTCCAGCAATGGGGAGGGGTGGGATGAGAGGAAGAAAGGAGTACAAATCACTGGATCAAAACAGGGTGGGGAAAGGAAGGAGGAAAGGGAGAGAGTGAAGGAGGGAGACTGTGAGGCTGAAGGGAAAAGGCAGGGAAGGAAAGGAGAAAGGTGGGGGTGGGGAGAGAGGAGCAAAGAAGAAATGGAGGAGTGCGGGAGGGAAGATGGAAGGTGAAGGCAGGCAGGAAGACGTGAGCAAAGGGAGGGAAGGAAGAAAAGAGAAAGAGAAGGGCAAGAAGAAGAAAGGAAGGTAGGGAAGAAAGGAAGAAAATGAGAAACCTAATGTCAATGGCACCCTCTATGTTTTTATTTCCTGTTTTTCTGAGGTAGCCTCTTCAGCAGAAGCAAATGGGCTGAATCGCCTCAAACTCCACCTAGGTAGAAAGCACGGGTTTCATTTTGCCAGGGCCTGTGAAAATGTTTGAACTGAGCAGCATTAACACGGAGACAGCGATTACCCCACGTGGCTGTTGCGCTCTGATGATACCAAGGCAACGGGAATGGGGGCTCATTATTTCACCATGTGACAAAAAAAATTGTATTTTGACGTTTCACCCTGAACGTGGGGAAGGGGGGCGTGGGGGAGGAATCAGGGGCCCTTTGTGGCGTCTCCTCTTGCCATTGTGATGCCCCTTGGCCTGCCAACAACCTGAGGTCCTGCACTCTGCCAGTGAGGGGCTTGGCTGCAGGCCCTAGCCCAGCATTTCTTATCAGATTTACTGTGACAAGTGATGGGAGAAAAGAAAGATGCTGTTAACAGTGCATCCGTAAAGACCCTGCTATTTAGAAATTTGGATTTATATTTTGTCAGAGAGAAGTAGCACTGATGTTAATCTTTGCACTACCCTTGGAAAAAAATCATTCATAATCTTAAAACAATAATCCATAGCATTTGTGCAGCTCTGAGAACCAAGGGATGGTCAGAAGCATTTTTAGACAGATGTCTCATTTCATCTTCAAAGCAACCCAGTGAGGAATAAGAAAAGTTGGCTTATGACTTCCCTTTTGGAAAGTGAGTTTTGGAAGCACAGAGAGGTCCAAGGTCACATAGTCAATAAGTTAGAGAGCCTGGATTTGAACCTGAGCGGTCTGCTGCCAGAGGTACTTTTTTTGCTCTTGTTTATTAAGGCAACTTGCAGCCCTGGCAAGGATTCAGATAGAATTGAGGATCATTTTTTTTAACAATTTATTAGGGGCTCATACAACTCTTATCACAGTTCATACATATACATACATCAATTGTATAAAGCACATCTGTACAATCTTTGCCCTAATCATTTTTTTTCTCCTCTTTTCTTTTCTTACATTTTAATAGGGACTCATTCAACTCTTATCACAATACACCCATATTCATACTTCAATTGTATAAAGTACATCCATACATTCGCTACCCCAATCATTCTCAAAGCATTTGCTCTCCACTTAAGCCCTTTGCATCAGGTCCTCTTTTTTTCCCCCTCCCTCCCCTTACCCCCCTCCCTCATGTACCCTTGGTAATTTATACATCGTTATTTTGTCATATCTTGCCCTATCTGGAGTCTCCCTTCCCCGGTTCTCTGCTGTCCCTCTCCCAGGGAAGAGGTCACATGTGGATCCTTGTAATCAGTTCCCCCTTTCCAACCCACTCACCCTCCACTCTCCCAGCATCGCCCCTCACACCCTTGGTCCTGAAGGTATCGTCCACCCTGGATTCCCTGTACCTCCAGCCCTCATATGTACCAGTGTACAGCCTCTACCCTATCCAGCCCTAACAGTACTTCTCTCTATCCTTGTGGAGTCCTGGTGATGGGCTGGGCTGCTAAGTAGTAGGTTAAACAGGCTTTCCCCTCCTGTGAAAAGTTACACTCACGGGAAACTCACGGGTTGCTCTGAATCAAGGTCAACTCAATGGCAGTGAGTTTGGCTTTTTAATGTCTCTCCCTGTTGTTGTTGTTGTTGTTGTTGTTGTTGTTAGTTTACCATCCAGTTGGTTCTGGTCCATGGCAAACCTATTCACAGCAGAATGTAACAATAACAGCTCCTCCTCCATCCACCCAAGTGTTCCTATGCTCAGTCCTCTTGTTGTAGTCACTGTGTCAATCCAGCTCTTCAAGGGCCTTCAACCTTTTTTCACAACCCTTCCATTTTTCTGAGCATGATGCCTCTCCAGGGACTGGTCTCCACTGACAACATGTCCAAAGTCTCACCATCCTTACTTCTAATGGGAAGTCTGGCCGTACTTCCAGGACAGATTTAGTTTGTTCTTTTGCAGTCCATGGTACTGTCAATATTCTTTGCCAGTACCATGGTTCAAATTCATACAGTTTGCCTGGGTCTTCTTCACTCAATGGCAAGCTTTTCACATGCAGATGAGGCAAATGAAAATACCATGGTTTGGTTCAGGTGCACTTCCTGCTTAAAGTAACATCCTAACTTTTCAAAATTCTAAAGAGCTCTTATGCAGCAGATCTACCCAGAGCAATGTATCTTTTCATCTCTTGACTGCTGCTTCCAGGAGCATTGCTTGTGGATCCAGACAAGACAAAATCCTTGACAACTTCAAGTTTTTCTCGATTTATCATCATGTTACCTATTGGTTCAGTTGTGAGGACTTTGGTTTTCTTTGTGTTGAGTTGTATCCCACATTGAAGGCTGCAATCCTTGATCTTCACCAGCAAGTGCTTCAAGTCCCCCATCATTGTCAGCAAGCCAAACTGTGTCGTCTGCATATAGCAGGTTGTTAATAAAATTTCCTCCAAATCTGATTCTGTGTTCTTCTTCATATAATTTGGCTTCTCTGATTAGTTGCTCACCATACAGATTGAAAAAGTATAATAAGTGGGTGCAACCTTGATGCACACCTTTCTTGATTCTTAAACCATGCAATCTACCCTTGTTCTATTTGTGCTACTGCTTCTTAATCCATGTACAAGTTTCACACGAGCAAGACAAAGTGTTCTGGAATTCCCTTCTCTAAACTATCCATGTTTTGTTATGATCCACACAGTCAGATACCTTGGGTGTTAATAAAACTTAAGTAAACATCTTTTGGGTATTCACTGCTTTCAGGCAAGATCCATCTGATATCTGATATCCTTTGTTCCACATCCTCTTCTGAATCTGGCTTAAATCTCTGGGAAACCAAACTCACTGCCTTGTAGTTGATGACAACTCATCCTGACCCTATAGTATAGGGTAGAACTAACTGCCCCTGTGAGTTTCTGAGACTGTAACTCATTATGGGAGTAGAAAACCTTGCCTTTCTCCCACGGAGTGACTGGTGGTTTTGAACTGCTGACCTTGGGGTTTGCAATCCAACCTGTAACCACTGTGCCACGATGGCTCTTGAATGCTGAATATGGTAACTTTCTGTCAATGAATTAATGCAACTGTTGTTGTATTAGCTTCAGTACAATTTGACTCACATGTGATGCCAATGATAGTGTTACATAATTTGACCATTCCGTTGGTCTCCCTTCTTTGTTATGTATACACATATGGATCTCTTCCAGTCCGTTAGCCAAGTAGCTGTATTCCAAATTTCCTGACATAGATGACTGAGTGCTGCCAGTGCTTTATCGGCTTTTGGAAACATTTCAATAGATATCCCAGCAATTCCTGGCATCTTGTTTTGGGCTAGTGCTTTCCATGCATCTTGGATTTCTTCTTTCCTGACCATTGGTTCTTGCTCATATGTTACCTCCTGAAATGGTTGAATGTTGGTCTATTCTTTTTGATACAGTGACTCCATATTGTTTCCATCTTCCTCAGATGTTTCCTTCATCATTCAATATTTTGCCCATAGAATTTTTTAATATTGCACCTCGAGACTTGACATTTTTCTTCAGTTCTTTCAGTTTAAGATATGCTGAATATGATCTGTTTTGGTTTTCTAACTCTAGGCCTTTGCACATTTTGTGATAATATTTTACTTTGTATTCTCGAGTTGTCCTTTGAAATTTTCTTTTTAGCTCTTTACTTCATCATTTCTTCCATTTGCCTTAGCTACTCTCTGATTAAGAGTAAGTTTCACAGTCTCTTCTGACAAGCACTTGTATCTTTTCTTTATTTCCTTTTTTAAAAAATGACACTGTGCTTTATTCAGAGATGTTCTCAAAATTTGGTGGGTTATTATCAAGGTTGTATATTGACTCTCGTGTACTTGTTTGCATTTTCTTGAACTTCAACTTGAGCTCACATATGAACAATTGCTGATCTGTTCCACAATCAGCCCCTGGACTGGTTTCAGTTGCTGATATTGAGCTTCTTTTATTGTCTCTTCCCACAGGTGTAGTCAAATTGATTTCTGTGTATTCCATCTGGAGAAGTCCACATTTATGGTCACCTTTTTTGTTGTTGATCATATGTTTGAAGAAATCATTAATCATGCAAAATTCTAACATACAATCAAGATAAATTGGTAATTATTGGTGATTGGAGTGCAAATGTAGGAGCCTAAGAGGAAAGAAGAGAAGTTGGAAAATATAGTATATGCTATCAGCAATTTACTGGTCTTGCAAACTCTGTCATGCGATCTCCAGCCTGGTTTCTATCACCAAGACCATATTTTTCAATTACTGATCCTTCCTCGTTGTTTTCAACTTTTGCATTCCAATAGCATTTTGATAGCAAGTCTGACAAATTTGGGACTGAATATGGTGGTAGAATTATTCAATTTCTGTGTCACCAGCTTTGGGTGGTTTGTGCATAAATTTGAACAATAGTTGTATTGATTGGTTCTCCTTGAAGGGGGCTAGATAGCATCCTATCAAAGATAGCATTGTACATTAAAATAGATCTTAAAATGTCCGTTTGATGATGAATGCAATGTTGTTTCTCTTGATTGTGTCATTTCCATCAGAGTAAACCATAAGATTTTCTGTTTCAAAATGGTCAATATCAGTCCATTTCAGCTAAGTAATGCTTACAATATCAATCTTTATGTATTCCATTTCATTTTTAATGACTTCCAATGTCCCTAGATTCATATTTCCACACACCAAGTTTCAATTATTAATGACGATTTGAACTGTTTCTCCTCATTTTGAGTTGTGCCCCATCAGCAAATGAAGGTCCTGATAGCTATACTCGATTTGCATCATTATGGTCGACTTGCCTAAGAAAAGTCAGCTCTTCCTCTTCCTCAGCCGTATTTTGAGTACTTTCCAAATTGAAGAGCTCATCTTCTGGCACACGTTCTGACAATGTTCTTCTGTTGTTCATGGGGGGTCTAGTAACTGACAGTGTTGCTGCTATCCATAGGGTTTTCAATGGCTCATTCTTCCCATGCGGGCAGCCAATTCCTTCTTCATTGTCTGTTCTTTGTCTGGAAGTTCTTTGGGTGACCCTGCTGGTATATGAAATGCCAATCACATAGCTCCCAGTATCACACAAAACAAAAGTCACCACAGTACCACAAAATGCCAGACAAGTGATGGACCTCTATTCTTAATGAGGCGTGGCCTGGTGGGGGGAGTGTGCCCTTAGTTGGTTCTGATCCACTTACTGGAACAAATACTGTTAGTGCTTATTTCGTAAATGTGAAATGCATAAAAGAGACCCCCCAAAATATCCTCCAATTCAGACTTTCTGCCTTTTAAAAGAGGATAACCCACTCTGATTCAAAGTCATTGAGGTGTTTTGTTTTCCCCTCCCTCTGAGGCTACAGAGACTAGACTAATCACAGCTGAGGTGGAGCGACTGAAATGACTTAAAGCACCAGCTAGACTGGCTGTCAGAAGCAGCTACAGTCAACAGCTACAGACTGACAGAGCTGCTCAGCCAAGAGCTGAGGGTTCTCAACTCCCACTTCTACTGATGGGCACAGCCAGTGGCCTCTGGGAGTTGACTGGAACCCAGCAGCCAGCTGTGAGGAGCAAGCTAATTCATCTCAGCCTGGCCCAGGTCATCAAGTCACTGAAGGAGTATCGGGAAAGAGGGAAGAAATTTGGGGTCCCACATTTGGCCACAGACAAAAGTTGTTCTGTGTTTAGACAGTAGTTCTGGGCCTGAGTTTGGAGCAGGTGTGATGAAGGAAAGTGGGCTCCCTCCCTGCATCTGGGAACAGATGGTGGGGCTGCCCTGGAAACAGCTGGCCAGTCAGCTGGAGCAAAAAAGGCTTGGACTCTAAAGCCCTGGCAGGGCAGACTGAAGCTACCTCGACTGTTTTTCCTTAACCCAATGACTCCCGCTACCCTCACCACCCCCAACTAGGTAAAAGGGAAGAAAGATTCATTTTCTTTACAGAGGCAACTTTCTAGAAAGGAGACCAGTCCACCAGCTGTGAAAGGTCCCCTTAAACCATTTTACTTTGAGCAGGAGAAAGAAATGTTGAGATTCCCAGAGCCACGTGGAATTGTGGATCCTCTAGTGTAGGTTCCAGTGATGCCAGATCGATTTTTCTAGAGAAAGTCAAAATTCCTGTTTTCTTAAAAACCTCCTGATTTTTTCAAAGGCGATTCAATAACATTGGATAGAAGCCAGGTAGGCCAAAGAGCCCTGGTGGCACAGTGGGTTATGTGTTGGGCAGCTAACTTGAAGGTCAGTAGTTTGAAACCACCAGTCACACTGGGGGAGTGGGGGGTGGGGGATAGGGTGGGGGTTGTGCAGAGATGAGACTTTCTAGTCCATATAGAATTTCAACCTCGGAAACCCACAGGGGCAGTTCTGCTCCGTCTTATAGGCTCACAGTGAGTTGGAATCTTCTAGATGGCAGTGAATAAGCAGGCCAACCAGAGTCCACACAGGTCCTCATTTGGCTATGGGAGTCCCCAGTCTGTGCCCCTCACAGAATCGACCTTTGTGTATCGATGTTAAAAGTGAGATCCAGAGAGGGGAGTGCCTGTCCCCTTGAGGAGCAATGAGTTGACTTTCCAGTCTCCAATCTGTAGCAGACACTCCCGGTGCTCCTTCTCTTCACTCCCAAATTCCTGATTCTGTGTACTCCCCTCAGTCACCAAGCGCCAGCTCTGAAGGTCCCTTCGCTGGTGCTGGCTGAATGTGCTGAGGAACATATGCCCCTGGGAACAGCCCTGACCAGGCCCCTCACTCCTTGGATGGCAAAACTCTGCGAGGCGTGTGCTACACCCAACCCCTGGAGACTTCCTAAGTGATTAAGCAGCAGGTTCCCAGGTTTGTAATTGGATTCACAATCTATTTGTTATCGGTGGCCTTCCCTCCACTGGCTCACAACCCCACATCATTACCTGCATGTTCAGAGTTTCCTAAATAAGCTCATTGCCTTTAAGTCTTTGTCCAGGGTCTGCTTCAGTGAGAACCCAAACTAAGCCCAGGTCTGAATCGTTATGTGTCCTTCCGGCTATCCAGTTGATGCCGACTCATGGCAACTCTATAGTTTGGGGTAGAACTGCACCTGTGAGTTTCTGAGACTGGAACTCTTTTTTTTTTAAACATTTTATTAGGGGCTCATACAACTCTTATTACCATCGATACATATACATACATCAATTGTATAAAGCATATCCGTACATTTTTTGCCCTAATCACTCTCAAAGCATTTGATCTCCACTTAAGCCCTTTGCATCAGGTCCTCTTTTTTTTAACCTCCCTCCCCGCTCCCCACTCCATCATGAGCCCTTGATAATCTACAGATTGTTATTTTGTCATATCTTGCCCTCTCCGGAGTCTCCCTCCCCACCTTCTCTGCCGTCTGTCTCCCAGGGAGGAGGTTACATGTGGATCCTTGTAATCTGTTCCCCGTTTCCAACCCACTCACCCTCTACTCTCCCAGTATCGCCCCTCACACTCCTGGTCCTGAAGGTATCATCCACCCTGGATTCCCTATGCCTCCAGCTCCTATATGTACCAGTGTACAACCTCTGCCCTATCCAGTCCTGCAAGGTAGAATACGGATCATGGTAGTTGTGGGGAGGAAGCATCCAGGATCTGGAGAAAAGCTGTGTTTTTCATCAGTACTACAGCGCACCCTGACTGACCAATCTCCTCTCCTAAACCCCTTTGTGAGGGGATCTCCAGAAGCCAGCAAATGGGCTTTGGGTCTCCACTCTGCACTTCCCCCTTCATTCACTATTATATATAATATATATATATATATATATATATATATACCATATACATACCATATATATGGTATATTATATATTTTTGCATAATACCTTGTACCTGGTCCCTTTGGCACCATGTGATCGCACAGGCTGGTGTGCTTCTTCCATGTGGGCTTTTTTGCTTCTGAGCTAGATGGCCGCTTGTTCACTTTCAAGCCTTTAAGACCCCAGACACTATCTCTTTTGATAGCCAGGCACCATCAGCTTTCTTGCCACATTTGCTTATGCACCCGTTTGTCTTCGCCAATCGTATCATGGAGGTGTGCAGCCAATACTGTGATTTTTTTGTGTTTTGATGCCTGATAACTGATCCCTTCGGGACCACGTGATCACACAGGCTGGTGTGCTCTTCCATGTGGGCTTTGTTGCTTCTGAGCTAGATGGACGCTTGTTTATCTTCAAGTCTTTAAGACCCCAGACACTATCTCTTTTGATATCCGGGCACCATCAGCTTTCTTCACCACATTTACTTGTTCACCAGCTTTGGCTTCAGCAGTTGTGTCGGGAGGATGAGCACTGTAGAGTGCCAATTTAATAAAAGAAAGTATTCATGCATTGAGGGAGTGCTTGAGTTAAGGCCCAAGGTCCTGCCACCACCTTAATACTAAACCTATAAATATAGACACAGAGACCTATCTCCCCATACATATATATATATATATATATATATATATATATATATATATATATATATATTTGCATGTACATGTCTTTGTCTAGACCTCTATAAATGCACTTTGACTCCTAGCTCTCTCCTCCATCTCCCTTGACTTTCCTCCTGTCCCACTACCATGCTCCGTCCCCACCTGGGTTATAGCTATACCTCTTCTTTATGTAATCTTACCCTTGATCATTCCCTACCAGGCCTGCCACTTCCCCCTCACTACCATTTTGAGTCCCATATTGTTCCCTTGTCCCTGTGTTTGTTAACACCACTTCCTTGCCCCCCCCGCACCTCCCCCTATCCCAAGTGCCCCCGGAACTGTTGGTGCTGTTGTTTTTCCTCCAGATAGTTCATCCAGCCTGTCTTATTTAGACAGACCTGTGGAGACACTAACATGCACGAAAACAAGACAGAGGAAAACAGAGCAACAGTATAAAACCAGACAACAAAACAACAAAAACAAACCACTGACAAAGAACAAAACAAAACACATCAAGAAAGAAGAGCTTATAGTTAGTTCAAGGATCATTTGTTGGACCTTAGGAGTGTTTTCCAATCCAGTCTGTTGAGGCACCACAACCTGACCCCAAAGTCCACTTTCAGCATTCCCTGGGGACCTTGCCACTCCATTCCCTTGCTGTTCCACTGCACTCCACCACACTTTGCCTCGGTGTGGTGGAATCAGGTTAGGTGCAATTCGCACACTGTGTCTCCAGTGCTGTCCCCTGTATCACCCTTGGTCACTGAGGGGCATCATGTCTCATAGTGGGGCCAGCCATGTTGTTCTCTTTGTGGACTGGCTGCTCTGAGACTAGAATTCTTTAGGGGAGTAGAAAGTCTCATCTTTCTCCCTTGGAGTGGCTGGGGATTTCAAATTTGCCATTTCAGACATTGCGTTTAGCAGCCCAACACATAACCCCTATACCCCACCATAGCTACAGAAAACAATAAAGAAACAAAATCCAACAACACTCATTGCCATTGGGTGCATAACAATCCTATCGAGAGAAAATACTCCGGCCTCCTGGGTTTCCAAGGCTATAACTCTTTGTAAAAATAAAATTGTGTTATGTTTACAGTGAAAGTTTACATAACCGATTAGATTCTCATTTAACAAATTCTCTACTTGGTTAGTGACATTAGTTACTTTTTTCAATAAAAAGGAAAGCAGAATATTAAAAAAAGAACAAATGAAAACGTGTTAAGAGTAAAGACAAATGATAAGATGTTAATGTTTAACCTAATCATATCTGCAACAATACACTTTCTGATGTACTGACGGTGAGCAGGGTTTAATCCCATCCCTGGTGAATGGTCCCAGGGGATTTAATGGAGGCTTATTCTCTGTGGAATCTCTGCCAATGCATTTTGAGTTTTTATACTCATCTAAGGCTATAACTCTTTATGGGAGAAAAAAGCCTCATCTTTCTCCAAAGGAGCGACTGGTGAATTCCAACTGCTGACCTTGCAGTTAATAGCCCAACATATAACCCATTATGCCACCAGATGAGAGATTTGTCTCTGGGTGCCTTCCAATGCAAGCACTACAATTATGCAAGGGGGATATTTTTTTCTGTACTGGAGCCAGGTCAAGTCAGAACCAGTGTGTCCATGGTTTGCAGCGAAATCAGAGGAAGAAGAGGGTAGACTGTCTATAACTTCTCATAGTCCAGGGAAATGCTAGGCCTGAAAGGGGGCATGCTGGCTCAACCATATTCAGAAAGTCCGCACATTAACCTCCCTGGCTCAAATAATTACCAGCACCATGTCTCTGAATATCACCTAAAAGCAAAATAGTGAAAGCACCATTTCCATTTCATAATACTTTTATTAAAAGTAAAGTTCAATTCAGTGATGTGAAGAAGCTGGGAAAATTATGTTTTCATTTCTTTCTTTTTCTTTCCCTCCCTTTCCCCTTCTTCTCCACAGAACTGAGAGGCAGAGGGAATAAAGGCAGCATGGCACCAACTAGAGGACACCGTGGGGTCAAGGTCACCATTTAACTCATGCTACTCCAGTTTGGAGGGGCAACTGGATGTCCTCATTTGTGAAATTGCTTGTTAATCTTTTTGAGTTAACAAGGTATGGTAAAAAATGATTGTTGGTGTTTTTGTTAGGAAACTTCTAGTCCAGTCCAACTCATAGTGACTCAATGCATCAGTGCAGAGCTCTCTAGACCAATGGTTCTCCACCTGTGGGACCCTTGCACAGGGTGACTGTAACAAAATTACAGTTATGAAGTAGCAATGAGAATATTTTTATGGTTGTGGAGGTCACCACAACATGAGGAACTGTATGAAAGGGTTGTGGCATTAGGAAGTTTGAGAACCACTGCTCTAGGCTTTTCTATGCTGTAATCTTTACAAGAATGAGTTGCCTGGCTTTTCTTCCAAGAACAGAGCCACTGGTGGGTTCAAACCTTCAACCTTTTGGATAGCAGCTGAGCACTTAACCATTGTGCCTCCAGGGCTCTTTGATAAACTCTATTAGAGGGTCTTAACCATTGCAACCCCATGGATCCTTTTGGCATTTAGGAAAGGCTATGGAACACCTACCCACTCCCCAGAATAATATTTCCAAATACCTCCAATGAAATACAGAATCACAAAGGCACAAATTGTATTGAACTGCAGTGATAAAAATAAAAGACATTGGATTTGTGGCAAATATACATGTTAATAAAAACATTAAATATGATCTGATAGTGGGTCTAATAAACCAAACCAACACCATTGAGTTGATCCTGACTCACTGTGACCCTATATAAAATTCCTCAGGCTAAATCTTTACAGGAGCAGATCATCTCACCTTCCTCTCAGTGAACAACTGGTGCCTTTGAACTGCCAACCTTGAGGTTACCTGCCCAACGGCTCACCCACAGCGTCACCGTGAGTTCTAGATAGTGATGAGCATGAACTGTACTCAACGATGGCTGCAACGACTAGCATGGGGTGTGAAAGCATGTAGAATTTCTCTCGGTGGTAATCGCATGGCTATTCTGAACACAGCTGTGGACATGCTAAACTGCCCTGCGAGCTTAGGGAAACTAACTCAACCAGGATTGTCCCTCATCCAATTTGACATTGCTCCCCAGCCTGCTGGGGCTCAGTGGCTCAGTGTTAGGGTCCCTTGTCTAGATACCAGGGCTGGCATGGAGAAAGTCATTCCTCTGCAGCCTTCTAGTGTGTGGGGGAAGATATTAGTGTTAAGCCTTGGCAGGAAATTGCTGGATTTTCCTGGCAGCCACATTCTTAATAACCATTTACTGGATACATAATATATTCTGAGGGTAAATTGGTGGTTCAGTTGTAGAATTCTCCTTTTTCATGTGGGAGATCTGGGTTTGAGTCCAAGACAATGAAACTCATGTGCATCCAACACTCATTTGTCAGGGGGATGCTTGGTTATTGCTGAGGTACTGAACTGATTCTGTGTTGCTATGATACTGAAATGGGGAAGCTTGGTTGGGTGCGGCTTTGAGACTGAACCTGTTTCTGTGATGTGTCCAGACTAAGATGAGCGATGAAGAAGAGCGTGGTTTTCTTCTTCTGAAAACCAGTTAACGAAAACCCCTGTGAATCACAATCTGATGCACAACCAAAGAGATGGTGCAGGACCAGAGAGAATATTGCCCATGGAGTCACTGGGAGCTGGTTGTCACAGTGAGTTGGAATGGAGGCTGACTCAACAGCAGCTAACAACCATTGTGTTCCAGGCACTCGATTTGCTTTAAAAATCTAGCTCAGCCTTCTGGTACAGGGAAGTGATTAATCATGCCTACTTTATAGCACACCGTGAACCCTGATCAATGTCAGGCCCTGCTTGTGTTTTGTCCCTCCTTTTCCACATTCACATCACTTCCATTCCCCTCTTCAGACTAATACCCCCTGCTGGGTGCTAAGTGTGTGTGTGTCCTTATAGGCATACAGCCATGTGCACTAGACCATGCTGCTTGGTGAATGGGCTTTCAGCTTCCATGAATGGTACTGCAATATAAATCTCATTCCGTTTTTGACCTTTTCAACTCCTTGCAATGTCATTAAGAGTTATTGCCATGCTGCATATCAATTGTATGTGCTGCTGCGTGCCACTTGGTCATGAGCAATCATCATCTTTCTTTTGTTTCCTTCTTCAGTTGTCTGTTGATTGGCATCCAATTCAGCTCCAACTCTTCTCTACTGCAGGTATCAGTGTGGTGACCATTCTTGTAAAAATGTCCCAAGGGCCCTGTGAATTGGATAAATAGCTTGGCCTATATACCCAGGAATTATGTGTTGGGCTGCTAACCCCAAGGTGAGCAGTTCCAACCCACCAGCTATTCCATGGAGCAAAGAGAGGCTGTCTGCTGTCGTAAGAATTTAGTTTTGTTAACCTAAAGCAGCAATTCTACTGTGCCTTGTAGGGTTGCTAATGAGGAAGAATCAACTGGGGTTTTGTTTGTTTTTCTACATCCAGGAGAGAGCTTTGATGGGGAGATATTAAGTGCTTGGCTGCTAACCCAAAGGTCAGTAGTTTGAAGCCGTCTTCCACACACTGTGGGATAAAGGCATGGCTGTCTACTTCCCAATAGAAGCCTTGAAAACATCATGGGACCATTCAGCTTTGTTTGATAGGGTCACGAGGAATGAAAGTCAACTCAGTGACTGCGCTTCTTTGGTTGTACGCCCAGGAGGGGCTCACTAGGTCCTAGGGTCCATTCAATGGACTTTCACTAAGCTCTGCCAGATTGCTGTGCAGCAAACCTGCATCATTAGCAGTGTTTCTCTGCTTTCTCCGGATCTCCAATGACACTTGGTATGTTTGACTTTCTAACTGTTGCCCGTTTGATGGTTTTAAAAGGCCAAGCACAATAAACTCATCTATCCCAGGCACTTTCTGGTTCTGTAGCAGATTCTTAGGGTTGCCATGCCACATTCCTTTGATCCATCTCTGACACCATCTCACTGCCTTCCAGTCAATACCGACTCATAGCGATCCTGTGGGGCAGTGTACAATTGCCCCCTGCGAGTTTCAAACACTACAACTCTTTATTGGAGTAGAAAACCCCATCTTTCTTCCTTGGAGCTAGTAGTTTTGAGCTGCTGACCTTGAAGTTAGCAAACCAACTTGTAACCACTGCACTTCCAGGGCTCCTCCTGATATCCATCATAGCAGTGGCGAACGGCTCTATGTAAGTGCAGGCTCCTGCTGAAATGGTGTCTTATCACAACTGTGCAGCACGCAGCTCTCCATGTCCTTCTGCCTCGAAGCCTTTTCAAAGGCATGGAAAGCCAAACCCAGGAAGGTAGGAGAGGTCACCTTACTAGGAGGAATGCTCAACACCACTACAGGCGAAGAAGAGCCCAGCCTCCTGTTTCTGGTAGACAATTCTAGGACAGAACCCATGTTCCTCAGAAGTCCTGGGGGAATCAAGCCCCTGTGTCCTACATTAAAAGCCTCAACACCCCGTTCCCATTGTGATTGCTTCTCCCCCTAACTCAGTCTTGCGTCCGCTTTCCTATTCCCACTCCCTGCCATCAGATCTCAAATAGACTCCCTGCACCCAGGCCTGAGGAATAAGCTCGGCATGCACGGGCACTCAATCAAAGACACACATATTACTCTGAATCTCCAAA
This sequence comes from Tenrec ecaudatus, assembly GCF_050624435.1. NCBI lineage: Eukaryota > Metazoa > Chordata > Mammalia > Afrosoricida > Tenrecidae > Tenrec > Tenrec ecaudatus. The sequence continues at coordinate 195,167 of NW_027458494.1, read as the reverse complement.
AGAACCCTGTGGGCTACGTGTGTAATCCCCAGTTCACAGATGAGAAATGGATTGAAAAACAGTGACACACCAATGATCACACAGGCAAGGGTTCAAGTCTGTGTCTATCAGTTATTCTTTTATTCAAGTATGCCTGAGAAGACTGGGTCTTAACACTTGAGCAATCTTCTTGGAAGAATAAGGCAAACTACAGAAAACACAAAATGAATATCGCTTTTGTTCGTTTATCCATTTGCAAAAGACATAATACCTATAGTGCTAAGAATAGTATTCAAAGTATCTATTACTACCCCCTCAAAGCTTACATACTAGTCACCAAACTCAAACAAATACAATGCTATCAAGTTGATTACAACTTATAGCAACCCCATATAGGGCTTCCAAGACTGTAAATCTTTACAGAAGCAGAGAGCTTCACTTTTCTCCCCCTGAGTGACTGGTGCATTTGAACTACTGACCTTGTGGTTAGCAGCCCATTGCTAAATGATTAGTTCCATAATCATTACGCTTACTTAACTCTACATTCTTTTAATTATTTCTCTATCAGTCCAAATTGCATCTGGCTACATGGGAAAAAAACAAACCGACTCTAGTGGTCTAATCACAAAAGCTTCATTTTTCTTATATTAACAGAAAAAATACCAAACCAGTTGCCACTGAATTGATTCTGATTTACAGTTACCCCATATGATTCAGGGTAGAACTGTGCTCCATGAAGTTTTCAAGGGCTGAATTTTTAAATGTAGATTGCCAGGTTTTTCTTCCAAGGCATCTTTGGCTTAGCAGTGAATTGTGTTAACCCTTTGCACCACACAGGGGTTTGTCTTATACAATAGTAAGTCTTGAAATAGGTAGCCTAGGTCTGGCGTATTTGCTCAGGGACTCATCTTGGATATAGGAGAATGCATGCTTTTTGGTCTGCCAAACTCATGTAACCTATGTGACTCTCCCATCTTTCAATATTCTGACTAGGGAGCATGACAGCAGAAGAGCCAAGGACAAAAATGAAATGGGTTATGCCAGACAAGTGTTTTGCCTTAAACAACAACAAAAACTTTCTTGGGAGTCCTACTCAGTATCTTTCACCTACACATATTTGGCCCAAACTGGGTCAAATGCTTATGCATAGCTGCAAGGCAGCCTAGGAGTGAGCGATTTAAGTAGGTACATTATCACCCTAAACAAAATTGAGCTTCTATTAGTAGTAAGAATGAGAAAATGGATACTGTTTAGGCATATAGCAGGGTTGGGTAGAATTCTATTTTGTGTCTTAATTTACATTTTGAATGAACTCAGAAAAAGTCATAGAGAGTAGAACAAAGGGATGGATGTGCATCCAACCACCTCAACTACTCATTTCTTTTCATGCTCTCCCTCTAGCTTCCCTGAATAGGTCTTGGTTACACATTGGGCTGCTAATTGCACGGTCGGTATTTTGAAATCACTGGCTGTTCTTCGGGAGAAAGATGGGATTCTACTCTGTAAAGAGGTACAGTCTCAGAACCTCACAGGTACAATTTTACCCATGTCCTGTAGGGTCGATATGAGTTATCATTGATTCAATGGCAGTGAGCTTGGTTTGGATAGATCTGTGGAATCTTAGGATGGAATAGTTTGAATACACAGAAAAAAATTCAGTGGAATCATAACCCTCCAAATAATTACCCTCTAAAGCCACAAAGATCAACTGTGTCCAGCATGGTGACAGTTTAGCATATGCCATGGGGACATTGCTCATATCCCAGTGTTGTTAATCAACAAAAACTCACGCACTGCCACTTATAGTGACCCTATGAACAATAGAATAAAAGCCTTTCTAGTCCTGTGACATCCTCACAATGGTCATATTTTAGCCTATTGTTACAGCCACTGTGTTGATCCATCTCATTCCGGGATTACCTGTTTTTTGATGATGCTCTACCAAGTATTTTGTCCTTTTCTAGGGACTAATTTCTCCTGATACCATGTTCAAAGTATATGAAATGAAGTTTTACCATCCTCACTTCTAAAACACATTCTGGCTGTACTTCTTCTGGGACAGACCTCTTTGTTCTGCTGGGCATTCGTGGTATATTCAATATTATTTGCAACATCATATTTTAAAGGCATCATATTTTCTTCAGTCTTCCTTAATTATGGTCCATCTTTCACATGCATATGCCAAACATTACCATCAAGTCTATTGTTATTCATAGTGACCATATAGGGTTTCCAAGGCTGTAAATCTTTACAGGGTCAAATAGCTTCCTCTTTCTTCTGTGGAGCAGCAAGTGGGTTGAACCACCAACCTTGCTGTGAGTCATTCAACCCATACCAGACACTGAAATTAAGACTCCTTTCACATGCATCTAAGGTGATTAAAAATATCAAGGCTAAAAGCAGGCATAACTTGATAATCCCCAGAGTAAAACATTTGCTCTTTCACATTTTAAAGAGGTCTTTTACAACAGATTTTTCCAATGAAATACGTTGATTTATTGACTGCTGCTTCTGTGAGTATTGATTGTGGGTCCAAGTAAAATAGAGTTTAGCTACGTTTCTCTATTTGTAATGATGTTGTGGGTTTATATTTGTCAAGTTGAGAAGACATTTGTATTCTTAGTGTTGAAGACTAATTTATATGAGCTTTATCATTAAGTACTTCAAGGCCTATTGACTTTCAGCCAGCAAGATTGGGTCATCTGCATAACACAGGTTGTTAATGATTCTTCCTCCAATTCAGATGCCTCAACTTCCTCATACAGAGCAGCTTCTCAGATTATTTGAATAAGTATAGTGTGATAGATAGGTAGGTTTATAGTGCCAACCTGGCCAATAAGAACATGTGGGATTAATAAGTTCGCAGTTTGATTCGTGGGCAAAGAGATAAATGCCTCAGCAAGCCACACCTATCTCTCAGTTGCTCTCTGGTGATCAGACCAGTGTGTGGCTGCCTTACCTAGTTCTGCAGTTTGCTGCCTGGCTGTACTGCCATATTTACTGTTGCATGGAAGTGAGTTAAACTGAGTCCTCTGTACTGCTATGTGGACTAATTAGCTGTTATATTCCTTCGTGTTCTATCTATCTATCAAATCATAAATGTCCTGGTTTTGTTTCTCTAGAGAACCCTGTCTAACACATATGGTGAAAGGATATAACCACAACACACACTCTCCTGATTTTAAACCACGCAGTATCCCCTTGTTCTATTTGAACCACTTCCTGTTGCTTTATGTACAGGTACCACAGGAGCACAATTAAATGTACGGGAATTCCCATTGTTCTCATATGTATTCATATGCTACCCAAAGTTTGTTATGATACACAGTAAAATCCTCTGCATAGTCAATAGTACATAAGTAAACATTTTCCTTGTATCCTCTGTTTTCAGCCAAGGTCCATCTGAAATCAGCATTGATATACCTTGCCTCATGCCCTCTTTTAATACAGCCTGGATTTCTGGCAGCTTCCTGTTGACATATTGCTATAACTACTTTTAAAGTTATCTTCAATAAAATTGTACTTGCATGTCATATTAATGTTATTTTACATTAATTTGCAGATTTTGTTGCATCATATTTCTTTAGAATGGACACAAATATTAATCACTTCCAGTTGGTTGGCCAGATAGCTATCTTCCAAATTTCTTGACATGGACTATCACTGCATGAGCGTGTTGAAATATTTCCATTCCTATCCTTCCTTGCTTTTCACTAATGCTTACATTGCAGCTTCAACTTCATCTTGGCCTTTTGAACTAGTAGAACCTCAACTAATTCTTGGGTACAGGGACTCTGTATACTCCATCCATAGTCTTTGGATTCTCCCTGCATCATTCAATAGTTTGATGAATAATCCTTCAACATTTTAATCCAAGGCTTGGATTTTTTCTTCTGTTCTTTCAATTTTAGATATGCTGACTGTACTCATTCCTTTTGCTTTCCTAATTCCAGGTTTTTACACGTTACAATATAATTCTTTACTTTATCTTCTCAAGCTGGCCTTTCAAATTTTTCTGTTCAACTCTTTTATTTCATCATTTCTTCCATTTGCTTTAGCTGCTTTAGGTTCAAGAGCAAGTTTCACAGTCTCCTCTGATATGCACTGTAGTATTTTCTTTCTTTCCTGTATTATTAATGATCTTTTTGAGGAGCCCCCAATAAAATAATTTATGATAAATAAATAAATAGCCCCAGTTGACATGACAAAAAAAAAAAGATTGGTGACCTTGATGCTATTTCACAAGTCTTCTGGTAGCTGATCATTAATGTTCAATATGTCCAAACCATTCTTGAGATAGGCTCTAAATTCAGGTGAAATATTGTGAGAGTAAGGTTTGGTGTCAATTTAGCTTGACCAGGATCTTCAGAAGGTGCAGGTCACAGTCTCCTTGGGGGTGTGACCTATTTCATAGCTATAAGTAGACTGTGGAGAATGGGCTCACTCTTTTTCTTCCTGATGAAAAGACCCTGGACCCTACGTCTGGCTTCTTGGGATGGCAATCACCATGAGACCTGCTGACCCTAAGAGCTGTCTGTGGCCTGCCAACTGCCTGTTGACTTTGGATTCTCCCAACTCTGCCTCCACCAACCTGTGGTTTTCCTGTTTCTTGGGCTATTCCTCCAACAGCTTCAGGAGTCTGGAAGGGCCTCTAGTTTGCATCTGATTTATGGGCTGGAGTTGGACTGGGGTTTCTTGTTGTGTGGACTTCTTAATGTAAAATTCTTTATTGATATAAATTTCCTTCTTCTACATGTATCAGTATCACTGGTTTGTTTCTCTAGAAACCCCAGCCGACCACAGATATAATGTAGGCTGTATTTGGGCTCTTTTGCGTTCTTATTTTAATTTTCTTCAGGTATGACTTGAACTTGCATATTAGTAATTGATAGTCTGTTACATAGTTGGCCCCTGGTCTTATTTTGTCTCAATGATATGGAGCTTCTCTATCCTGTCTTCCCAGAGATTTAATCAGTTCCATTCCTGTGTATTCCAAATGTATATATGCCGCTCCTGTTGTTGAATAAAGATGTTTGCAATGAGGAAGTTATTGCTCTTGCAGAATTCTTTCATGCATTCTTCAGCTTCTTTTCGATCCCCAAAGCCATAGTTTCTAATTACTCTTTCTTCCTTTTTGTTTCCATGTGTGCATTCCAATTGTCAGCAATTATTAATGCATTTTCAGTACATGTGTGATCAATTTCAGACTAAAGAAGTTGGTACAATTCTTCATTGGCTTTAGTGGTTTGTGAGAAAATTTCAATAATGGTTCTATTAACCGGCCTTCCTTGTGTGTGAAGATAGATATTATTCTGTCACAGGCAGCATTGCATTTCAAGATAGATCTAGAAATGCTCTTTTTGAGGATGAAAGAGACATTCTTTTGAATTTGTCATTGTCAGCATAGTCATTCTTATCATTTTAAGATTCAAAGGGACTATTTCAACTCACCAATGCCTAGGATACTGATCTTTATAGGTCAGATTCCGTTTTTTATGATTTCCAACTTTCCTAGATTCTTAATTTGCACGATTCATGTTCTGATTATTAATGAATGGTTGCAATGATTTTTCTCATTTTGAATTATAATCCATCAGCAAATGAAGGTGCCAGAAAGCTTTAGTACACTTTGTTGCTAGATGCCTTCAAGTCAGTTCTGTCTCATAATAATGCCTACACAACAGAATGAAACATTGCCTGGTCGTGCCCCATACTCAAAAATTTTGTTATGTTTGAGCCCATTGTTGTAGGAATTGTCTCGATCCATTTGATCGGGTGTCTTCCTCTTTTTGCAACCCCTCCACTGTAATGTGTATGATGTCCTCCAGGGACTGGTCTGTCCTGATAACATCTGCAAAGTACAGGAGATGAAGTCTCGCCATCCTATCTGTCAAGGAACATTTAGCTGCACTTCTTCTCAGACAGATTTGTTTGTTCTTCTCTCCACCCATGGTATTTTCAGTATTTTTTTGTCAGTACCTTAATTCAAATGCACCAGTTCTCCTTCAGTCGTTCTCATTCAATGTTCAAATTTCACATGCATAAGATGTGGCGGAAAATACCATGCCTTGGGCCAGGCGCAACTTAATCCTAAGTGAAATTCTTGATCTTCAGTACTTTAAAGTGGTTATGTGCAGTAGATTTGCCTAATGCAATATGTTATTTGGTTTCTTGATTGTTGTTTCCATGATCATTAGTTGTGAATCTAAGCAACACGAAATCCTTGATAACCTCAATATTTTCTCCATTTATTATGATGTTATCTACAGCTCCTGTTGTGAGGTTTTGAGTTATCATTAAGGTGGACTCTACTTTGAGGAAGCTCTCTTTCTCGGTGATATTTTGATTGTTTTGCAATCTGAGGGGCTCATTTTCTGGCATTATATCAGACAATATTTTACTGCTATGCAGAAAGTTTTCAATGGTGAATCCCTCAGAAGTGGACTGATTGTTTTGTCGTCCTGTCAGTTCTTAGTCTGGAAGCTGTGTTGAAATCTGTTCACCGTGGGTGATCCTGCCTGGTATTTGAAGTACTAGTGGACTAACTCCCAGCATTACAGCAAAGCACAAGCTACCACAGTGCAGCAAATTGACAGACGGGGCGGAGGAGGGGAGTTGTCATTGTTAGACACTGTTAATTTGGCTCTAACTCATAGCACCCACATCCTGTTTCCTCACAGTTAATGTTGGAGTCCGTTTTTGCAGCCAGTATGCCAATTCATCCCATTGAGGACCTTCTTCTTTTTTTCACCACTCCAATTTATCAAGTATGATATCCTTCTCTAGGGACTATGCTCAGCTGTTAACATGTCCAAAGTATGTGATATGAAGTCTTGCCATTCTCACGTCTAGGAAGCATTCTGGCTCTACTTCCGCCAAGAAAGATTTGTTCCTTCTTCTGAAAGTCCATGGAATATTCAATATTCTTCACCAGCATCATAATTCAAAGACATCAACTTTTATTTTACCTTTCATAATTATTGTCCATTTTCAAGTACATATGAGGTGATTGAAAATGCCATAGTATGATAGTTATATAATTTTATGTCAGTTTGAAGATATGTCAAAGTGTAAGGTTGGTATCCAATCTGTCAATCACACCATAGCCTGATGGTGCCTCTTTGTGGCCATGGCCTTCTCATAAGGAGGGCCCTGGGAACTTCCCCTTCTTTTTGCATTCACCTGACTGCTTCCTGCCCACGTTGAGAGCTGCCAGAGTCTTGCCATACTTCCATCGACCTTGGGTCCACAAGACATTGCAATCACTGGCCTTTGACATCCCTGCATTCTGCATCATTGCATGTAACTGCGTAAGTTGGAAAGGAACTTATGGGCTAGTGTTGGACTTATGGACTTGAGTTGGACTGGCCTGGGATATTTCCTTGAAATAGAAATATTATAATGACTTCTTGATAGAAAACTATTTATTGCACATATATGAGTTGCACTTGATTTGTGCCTCTAGTCAGCCTGGCTTACATCCAGTTCACTGCCATCAAGTTGATTCCAACCCTTAGCAACTCTATAGGACAGGGGAGTGATATCCTTGTGGGTTTCCAATACTGGAACTTTGTATGGGAGCTGAACTGTTGATCTTGTGTTGAGCAACCCAACTGGGTTGGTTCTGACGCATTATATTTGTAACCACTATACCACTAGGGCTCAGCTGTGCCTTATTCTTCAAAGTGACATCTTTTAACACTGGAAATTGGTCTTCAGCAAGATCTACCAGTGTACTCGGTCATATGACTAATTTTCTTTTTACACTGTTTTGATTGTGATGTGAGGGAAAATCTACAGAGTAAATTGATTTTCCTTACAATTCATGCAATGTTTTATGATATAGATTGCAATACCTACAATGCAATACTACTTTTCCTATTCCCTCCCTTTGTTTGCCGTTTCCATTGGTCTTTCGTTCCCATTCCTTCCTGCCTTCTGAGTAACTCCCTGACAAATGCTGGGCTCTGAATTGTACATCGTTGACAGTATAGGTCTCCTATTTGGGGGCTGAAAGTTGAGCCATGGAGGTGAGGTCAGGTGTCAAATGGGAATTCCACTAGTGCCTATCATATCCTAAGGTTAGTCTTCTTATTTTGAGTTCTACATTTTCCCAAGTTGATCCAGGACCTACTACTGTGAGTACTCTCAGAGCAATCTGCAGTGAGAACCCTATGCTATCTTGGTCTTCTGGACTCAGCGCTGTGGAGCCTGGGCTTCATGTGGTCAGTGAATCCCTTTCATCTTCTTTTGATGCTATCTGTGTAATTCTGTATTTTGAATTTCTCTTCAATTTTTTCAGCTAGTGAAATGCACATGCTTTTCATTTTTGCTGTCCTAATTCCAGGTCTTTGCACCTTTTCATATAATTCTTCATTCCATCTTTTTGAATTCCCCTTTGAAATTTTATGTTCAGCTTCTTTATTCAGCGTCTTTACTTCATCAATTATTTCTATATTTCTCTCTCTCTCTTTTTCGTACTTCATCATTTCTTTCATTGGCTTCAGCTACTCCACATTCAACGTGACATCCATTTTGTCTTTTCTTTAGTTTCTATCTTTTTAATTATCTTTGAATTTCTTTATTTATGATGTTCTTGATATTATTGCAGAACTTGTATCATCTCAGGTGATTTGTGTTCAATGTGTCAACTTTCTTCTTGAAGTATCCTCTAATTTAGATGAGATATACTCAAATTCATACTTTGACTCTTGGGGACTTGTTTTAATTTTATTTGAATTCGAGTTGAATTTGCCATTGATGGTTTGTTCCACAGTTGGTCTCCAGTCTCGTGACTGATGATATTGAACTTCTTTATACCGTAAATACTTGAGTATAAGCCGAGTTTTTTTCAGCACAATTTTTTGTGCTGAAAAAGCACCCCAGCTTTGGGGGGTAAAATTAGTTGCCTTGGGTTATACTCGAGTATATATAGTAGTTTATTTCAACAGATGTAGTTGATTTAATTCCTGTGTATTTCTATCCAATATACATGATCCATGTCTATGGTTACTGTTTACATCACTGAAAAATAAATGTTCAATCAATAAGCCATCCTTATTGGAATATTCTGTCATGAGATCTCCCATGTGGCTTCCATCCCCATGGCCATATTTTCTAACTAGTGATCCTCCTCCTTAGTTTCCAATTTTTGCATTCAAGTCATCAGTAATCTTGATTGCATGTTTCATCAATTTCAGACTGAAAAGGTTGGTAAAAATCCTCAATGGCTTTATTGTTAGCATTAGTGGTTGGTGTGTCAATTTGAATAATAACTTTATTAATTATTCATCCTTGTAGGTGTAATATATCCTACACCTAACAATGGTGAACATTGGAATCGATGTTGAAACATTCTCTTTTTTAACATGAAAGTCATCCATTCCTTTCAAATTTGTTACTCTGGTATGTAAACCATATTATTATAACATTCAAAATGGCCAATACCAGTCTATTTCAGTTCAATAACACCTAGAGTGTTTGATCTTTATGTGTTCCATTTTTTCATGGCTTCCAATTTTTCTAGATCCATATTTCATGCATCCCATCTTCTTGTTAGTGGTTATTGCAGTACTGCTGTTTCTTCTCATTTTGAGTCATTGCCACATCAACAAATATAGGTCCTGGAAACTTTATATCACTAAGGTCAACACTACTTTGAGGAGACAGCTCTTCCCCAATTATATTTTGAGTGTCTTCCAACTTGAGGGGTTCATCATCCTGCATTATATGAAACAATATTCCACTGCTATCAATGCGCTCCACAAACACCACTATTTTTTTCAGATGTAGATTGGCAGGTTATTCTTTCTAGTCTATTTAGCTTGTAAGCTTTTCTGAAAATTTTCCACCACAGGTAACTATGCTTGTGTTTGAAATACCAGTGGTATATCTCACAGGATCATGGTGACTTTCAAGTTATGATAGTTCAAGAACCTGACATGTGTGACAACTTGGCATGCTAGCCTAATTCCGAATGGCCAGCACATCTCTCTTCTTGCTTTCTCTAGTTTCTGTAGACCACTGTACCTAAGCATGCATGGCTTAGGAGGTTGTGGAGTTAATTCTTGCTTCCTCGAGTAACCCTTAACCAATAACCCATAGGAGTTGTTGGACAAATAGCCACACTCCCTCACATTCTGGGCAGAATAACTAGTAGATTTTCTACAGTGTCTCCAGTAAGATTAACCTCCAGTTGCTCACAATTTTAAATTGTTTGATAATGTACTTTTCATTGGCTGCCTTCTTTCCCTTTTCTGTTTCCCATTTCCTTATTGATATCTCCCCCAAAAATGGCTTAATTAAAACCTTTGTCTCAGGATCTAATCCTATGGGGAACCAAAACTCAATCACACAAGACATTTGTCAAATCATGGACTTAGTGGTTATATCTATTATATGTGTAGGTCATGGAAGAGGAGGATTCATACCATCACTTTGAATAGTCATTCGGAGTGCCAACTGGGTCCCCAGTATAAATCCTGGACATCAAAACTCACTGTTTCCTGTATCACAACACTTCCTTTTAGACTCTGACATTCAAAAAACTCAACCAATAGCTTGCTGTCTCACTTCAAATTTTGTAGTGTGCAAATATGGCTATGTTTTCATTGTGTGTTTAGCCCTGGACAAATCAGCTTTGACCAGGAAGGTGAAGTCATGTGGAAAAACAAACCAAAAACACTAGCAGCTGTGTGTTGTGGAAGAAAACGCTGTGGATGAAGTGCAATTTTTAGGGAACAGAGACCAGCAAGATAAACCAATAAGTGCCCACTGTTCTGATGTTAAGGAGAACGCTGGTGAGGCAGTAATTAAGCACTTAAGGGCTAATCAATCAGCAGTTCAAACCCACCATCTTCCCCAAGGAAGAGTTACGATGTGGAAGTCTGACCCCCTTAAGATTTACATTTATTACCACTACCAACTGATCTGAGAGGGATAGCATTAGGGAATCCTGGATAGCATTCCAAACGAGCTCTAATGGCAGAGTGGACTCCTCATTGAGCTCCTAACCACAAAGTAAGTGGTACTACCCTATCAGTTGCTCCATGTGAGAAATATGAGTTTGTCTGCTCTGGTAAAGATTTAAGCCTTGGAAAATCAAAGGGTGAAGTTCTATTCTATCTTGTAGGGTCTCTATGTGTCAGCTTCAACACAATGATAATGAGTTTGCTTTGGAATTTTGGGATAGAATAGGAGAAATATGTGCAGCAAAGTTTAAACTTATTTTAAAAGTTCAGGGGTATTGCTCAGAGAGAGGTTCTTGGAACCCACAAGACGGTTGTCCTTAGGCACCTTCAGATCTGGAACTGAACTCACTCCCTTGGCTCAATCTTCAGCCAAACAATAGGTAGATCTATAAGGTAAAAAGTAACACTAATCAACTATTTGAATCAAAAGGATATAATTTATTCAAAGATAAAGTTCAGAACGGTCAGGAAAGAAGGTGGAATGGAAACAGGAAATACAAGGAGGAAGTGCGATAAGTGATATTACGTTGAGCAGATTGCAGTCATTATCATGAAGCAAAATATGTGTGAACTGTCAAATGGCAAACGGATGTATTCTGTAAACCTTCACCCAACTCACAATAAAGAGATTTTTTTTCAGCCTTGGAAACCCATGAGGCAATACTATTCTGTCCTATAGGGTACTCATGAGTTTAAATCAACTCAGTGGCAATGGGATATTGAAGCTGATGCTTTCTGCCGATTCTAAAAAATAGGGTTATTAGCAATTATTGTGGAAATAGCATGAATGAGACTATGTAAATGTGGTTGGTTACAGATAAATTCTTGTAAATGTTAAAGGATAAGTGATTGAGGATGGACTTACCCAAAAAGAGAAAATTATTGCAAGATTTTGTTCAAGGGATAAAATAAAAATAGGCTTCCTGTGGATAAGACTTAAGCCTATAGATATGGAATTTAAGGAACTGGTATTCCATGATGGTCACCTTCCCGACACAATCACTCAAGACAAAAGGTGGGTGTATAAACAAATGAGGTGCAGAAAGCTTATGGAGCCTAGCTATCAAAAGATAAAGAGTCTAGGGTTTTAAAGACTAGAAGGTTAACAAGTGGCCATCTAACTCAGAACCAATAAAGTGCACATGAAAGAAGCACACCAGCCTGTGTGATCACAAGATGTAGAAGGGATCAGGGTTCAGGCATCAAAGAACAAAAAATCATATAATTGTGAATGAGGGTTGGGGGTACAGTTAGGGGATCCAAGATCTATCTGTAGTCAACTGGACAACCCCTTACAGAAGGGTCGCTGGGAGGATATGAGCCAGTCAGGATGCAGTGTAGCAACGATGAAACATATAACTTTCCTCTCGTTCCTAAATTCTACCGCGCCCACTATCATGATCCCAATTCTACCTTACAAACCTGGCTAGACCAGAGAATATACACTGGTCCATATAGGAACTGGAAACACAGGGAAACCAGGACAGATGACCCCTTCAGGACCAGTGCTGAGAGTAGCAATAACAGGAGGATGGAGGAAAGGTGGGGTAGAAAGAGGGATCTGATTACAAGGACCTACATATAACCTCCTCCATGAGGGAGTGACAACAAAAAAGTGGGTGAAGGTAGATGTCAGACAGTGTAAGATAGGACAGAATAATAATTTATAAATTATCAAGGGTCCATGAGGGGGAAGGGGGAAGGAGGGGAAATGAGGA
>NW_027458494.1:152500-177500 GCF_050624435.1 Tenrec ecaudatus | reverse complement strand
CACAGGGCTCGAGGTTCCACTGAAGCCTGCCCATCATTGCTGACCCTTCTGGGGTTTGTCATATCGGTGGCACGGCTTCCAATTTCACAGCAACACTCTAGCTACCACTGCACCACGAACTGATAGACAGGTGGTGGACTGTTCTTAAAAGCCACCTGATTTACGACGCTTTGTTTTGACAGCCCTGGAAAATGGATACAGAATCTAGTTTCATAGTCAATGCAAGACACACCTTGGGGCAGTAGGGATGGCATGAAGTGAATAGATTCAAAGTATATTTTAGGGAGAGGAAGGATGACAGTTAATGCCTGGGGGGGGGGTGTGCAAGAAGGAAGGAAGCAGAGACACCATTGATATTAAGTGCCTGAGTTAAGACAGGAATTTCCAGGGAAGCTGGTGAGTCATGATGGGAGAATTTCACACTCCCCGGGGACAGGGGGAGCATTGATTAGTTCACATGTCTGTGCAACTTCTCACACAATAGAGGCTTTGTCATCCTCAAATGAAACATCCAGTTGGAGCTCAGAGAGGGCATGCAGTGCAAATGAAGACTGGGTTGGTTGAGATGGGTGGACCAGGGCCACTAGTCAATTCTGAGGAGCTTCAGCAAACCTGCCCAGTGTCTCTTGGAGAGTGGGCATGTCTCATGGCCACAGAGGGCCTTTTAATGTTTCACCTCCCACTGCAGCAGCGAGAGGCTCTATCAGCTCATCCTGGAAAGGAAACATACTACCTGCCATCAGGTTCATTTCTTCAAAAAGGAAGGAAGAATACAAATGAAAGACTACAGTTTGAAGGGGTCTTAGGCAGACTATCAGGCTCATTAAAGCTTCATTTATTAAAACTTCATTATTCAGAGACATTCTCCCAGTAGGATGTATGCTGGGGTGGGGGTGGGGGTGGTCATGATGAGGAAGGCTTGGAGCAGGGTAGGGGAACAACCCCACACCCCCAAAAAATACCTTCCCACGAAGCAATTCCAGTGGGCACATATTAGATAGAAGTTTCATCCTCTGGTCACTTGATGTTTGTCCCTCTCTTTTATCTGAATGCGCTTTCCACAATGCTCAGATGAAGCATCAAATTTATATTAAAATGCAAGTTAGGAAGCATCATCCCCAACCAACCCTGTTCATCAAAATGGTAGTGCTCTCTCCGGGTACCCTGAGTTCAGTTTGTCAACAAGCTGAAGCAGTTGAGCTGGGGCTCTGTGAGGCCCAGGAGCATGAGTTCATTAATATCCGACCCATAATGCCTTGCTGGGTTTGTGCCAACAAAACCGTGTCACTCCTTACCTTAGGATTTACTCGCTCCTTGAAACAGGCATTTATTTACACACAGTGTGACCTCATGATGGTGTTCAGCAGATGTGGATCTTACTTATTTGCATTGTTCTGTGACAGTTGCAAAATTCGTTAGTGGCTCAGGGATCAATCCTCTGTGGACTGCCCCGAAGCTAGATGAAGCAAGCGGGTTCTCGCTGATTCATCCTCCCTCCTTAGCAATGCTTGCTAGTCAGGATAACATAGTGCCCATTAAAGAAACCGCCTGTATCAGTTTAAATTTGTGACCTGGGCGGGAGGGAGGGTCATGATCACAAGTGACAGAAACTGACACTTGACTAACTTAGGGAAAAAGGCCTAATAGTGGATAAATGGTGGGAAGACAAGAAAATGTGGCAAATGCCTGGGCAATCTCAGAGCTGTGAAGCAGGTACTGGCGAAACACTCCTCCTGAGGCCAAAGCGTGCCCTCTGTAGTACATTAAATCACATTCACACACACCCATTCATGTTCACATGGAACCTGAGGCTATGGCCTTACTTGGAGAGGAGGTCCTGGCAGATGTGCTTAGTTAAGGATTTCAAGAGCTCCATCTTTCTGGGTTTAGATTTCAGATGGATGCTACATGCACTGATTGGTGTGTTCTTATAAGAAGAGGACTGGGCACACAGAGACCCCGTGTGAAGACACTGGCAGAGATTGGATCAGTGCATCTATAAGCCAAGAAATATCAAGGATTAGCAGCAGTGACCAAAAGCAGAGAGAGGCTACTTTGATTCTCCTTCAGAGCTCTCAGAAGGAATGAATCTTGCCCACACTTTAATTTTAACCCTTTGCCCTTCAGAAAAGTGAGAGAACAAATGCCTGCTGTTTAAGTCACTCAATTGGTAGCCATTTGTTACAGCTACCCAAAAGAACCATTATGGATTGATCTGTAGCCCCCTCAAAATATGTGAGAATTTTGAACCTTGGTGGACATGATCCTGTTTGAAAAGAAGGGAGTTCTTTTGTAATATAAATGAGGGCGTATGGCCACTGGAAATCCCCTCATTGAGGGGTTTAGAAGAGGAGATGGGTCAGTCAGGGTGCGAGGTAGTACCGATGAAGAACACAGCTTTCCCCCAGATCTTGGATGCTTCCTCCCCCCAACTACCATGATCCAAATTCTACCTTGCAGGGCTGGATATGGCAGAGGTTGTACACTGGTGCATATGGGGGCTGGAGGCACAGGGAATCCAGGGTGGATGATACCTTCAGGACCAAAGGTGTGAGGGGCGATGCTGGGAGAGTGGAGAGTGAGTGGGTTGGAAAGGGGGAACTGATTACGAGGATCCACATGTGACCTCCTCCCTGGGAGATGGACAGCAGAGAAGGGGGGGAAGGGAGACTCCGGAGAGGGCAAGATATGACAAAATAACAATGTATAAATTACCAAGGGTACATGAGGGAGGGGGGAGCGGAAAGGGAGTGGAAAAAAAAGAGGACCTGATGCAAAGGGCTTAAGTGGAGAGCAAATGCTTTGAGAATGATTGGGGCAGGGAATGTGCGGGTGTGCTTTATACAATTGATGCATGTATATGTATGGATTGTGATAAGAGTTGTATGAGCCCCTAATAAAATGTTAAAAAAAGAAAATGATTAGGGCAAAAAATGTACAGATGTGCTTTATACAATTGATGCATGTATATGTATGGATTTTGATAAGAGTTGTATGAGTCCCTAATAAAATGTTAAAAAAATGAGGCCATATGAGAATAGGCTTGAGCCTAAACCTAAACACTTCTGAGTTAAAGTCCAGGATAGACACAGTAACACACAGTACGGGGAGAAAGATAGCGAGGAATGCCAAGGAACTTTCTGGTATCCACAAAGAAGGACCCTGACCTAGAGTCGCACCCCAAATTTGAACCTGTAAGCTCCAAAGCAGGGGGAAAAGTGTTTTAAGGCTACTGACTTGTTGGATAATTTTTGGTTAAGGAGATTAAGACAAGAATTTAAGACATCCTCCAATCCTTCCTCTGGTTTCGTTCCATTTTTCTCACATTCAAGAGTCCTCCCAGAGGATTCAGTCAGGTGGTGGTTGTTGTTGTTGTTGTTCATTGTCATAGGGAGGGTTTGGATTCATTGTGACCATACATACAACATAATCATACACTACCCGGTCCTGTACCATTCTCACAGTTGTTCTTACGTTTGAGCCCATTGTTGCAGCCACTGTGTCAATCCCATTTGTTGAGGGCCTTCCCCTTTTTCATTGCCCCTCTACTTTCCAGAACACGATGTCCTGCTCCAGGGACTGATCTCTCCGGACAACATGTCAAAGTTAAGGCGAAGTCTCATTATCCTTGCCCTGAGGAACATTCTGGCTGTACTTCATCCAAGTTAGATGGGTTTGTTCTTTTGGCAGTCCATGGTACATTTATTACTCTTTTACATCACTAATAATCAAATATATCTATTCTTCTTTGGTCTTCCTTATTCAGTGTTCAACTTTCACATGAATATGAGACAGTTGAAAATACCATGGCCTGGGTCAACCCGCCCCAGTCCTCAAAGTAATCTCTTGCTTTTCAACACTTTAAAGAGGTCTCGTGTAGCAGATTTGACTAGTGAAATGTGTCATTTGTTCTCTTCTCTGCTGCTTCCATGAGAATTGGTTGTGGATTCAAGCAAGACAAAATCCTTGACAATTTCGATCTTTCCTCCATTTATCATGATGTTATCAATAGGTCCAGTAGTGAGGGTCTGGGCTTTCTTTACATTGAGTCATAATCCAAACTGAAGGCTTTAATCCTTCATCTTCATCAGCAAGTGAATCAAGTCCTTCTCATTTTCAGCAAAATTGTGTCATCTGTATAATGCAGGTTGTTAATAAGCCTTCCTCCAACCTGATGCTCCATCAGGCACTGCCCCTTAGTGAGTTTAGGTCATGAAGGATAGTCCTCCATAGGCACATTGATTATTACACTACCCCCCTCACATAATAAATTCAGAGAGAGAAAATTTCCCCAAAGCAATGGAAAGCTTACTAGAGAAGTGGAGGGTGCTCAAAGCCAAAGGTGACACAAACTGGAAATCAATACTAGTTTTCAATACCTGCAGTTATCTAATAGTTAACTGCACTATCTAAGGAAAGGTGAGGAGAACTGGGGCAATTCCATTAAAAAAAGACAATGCAGGGTATATAAGTCCGTCATTCCTCTGGAGAAGAAAAACACATAGTTGGGTTGTAGAGCTTTGTTTGCTAATCAACCGAATGAAGTTATAAGTCAGGTGTGTGTGTGTGCGCGAGTGTGTGCATGCGAGCGTGTGTGTGTGTGTGCGTGTGTGTGTGTGTGTGTGTGTGTGTGTGTGTGTGTGTTGAAGGGAAGGGCTTGCCATTCTATTTCATAGCCAGGAGAAAGATGAGCCTCTTCCCATATCTTTTGCTCTGTGGCAAGTTACTGATCTACAAGGAACTTTTATTTGACAAGGACATTGCCGAGAAAAAAACGGGAAGCTTGTGTTCATCTCTGCTGAGAGGTGGAGTCAAAGAGATGGGCTTTATGACAGACACCCTGATCGTGCAACCAAACTATGAAATGGCCTCATACATTCAACACACATTTGCTGCACCTCCCCAGTGTGCTGCCCACATATTACCAGGCAGAGTGTTTTATGGGCAGCATTTTAGAGTTAGGCAGGCAGAGGGAGTGTCTTTGTGGGTGTTGCCTTTACCAGTCCTTGGATTGTTCTGGGACAGGCATGTCTTTTTCCTCTAAAGTAACTGATCGCGTGTAAAGAAGGAGTATGTATATACTCAGTAAGACGGGTTAAACCAAACCCAACCTATGACAATCATCTCAATTGGAACACATAGCGACCCTATACAAATACCCGTAGGGTTTCCAAGTTTGTAACTCTTTTGGGGGGTCAACTACCATATCCTTCTCTTGCAGAACCACTACAGAGTTGACCGTTGTGTTAGCAGCTGAATGCTTAATCACTGTGCCCATTTTGTTTGCTGAGCCGCCCTCAAAACACTGAACAGGTTTTCTGGGTACCAAGTATGTCCACTTCTATGTCTGACATAGGGTGTTTGCTGAGCCGCCCTCAAAACACTGAAGAGGTTTTCTGGGTACCAAGTATGTCCACTTCTATATCTGGCATAGGGTGTTTTCTCCAAGTTGATAGGAGGTGCAAATCAGTTACTAGGGTTTTGGCAGAGTCAGTATGGAAACTGCGAGGGTGTGTGAAATTTGAACCAGAGTAGAACAATTCCAAGACACTTCCTAGGGATTCCTGGCATATAATATGCAAATGATAGTCAAGATATATAACTGTGTCTCTGTTCTTGGTTCTGTCAGTACCTGGTGTGGCCACAAAGGAGAAACCTGTTCTCCTGCTATTTTGAGCATCTAGTGTGAATGACAGGAGATAAGTCACATGCTAATGAACCCTGGTGGTGTAGTAGTTAAGCACCATGGTGCCCCGCTATCAAAGGATATAGCGTCTGGGGTCTTAAAGACTGGAAGATAAACAGGGGGGCATCTAGCTAAGAAACAACAAAGCCCACATGGAAAAAGCACACCAGCCTACCCCGACATGATCGCTGAAGACAAAGCGGGTGCATAAGCACATGCGAGCATGTTTTCGTGATGTGCAATCACCCTTTACAAGCAACTCTCTTATACATTCGTGTTTCTGTGGATTTGTTTCTCGAATGCACCCAGACTAACATAAGCAGCGTGGAACACATTTAAGAAGCCTAGACAAGGGCAGGGCAGGATATTCGGAGGGACTGGATGCAGAATTTGAGAGGAAGGAGCCCTGGTGGCAAAACGGGCTGCTAGCTCCCTGTCCCAAGGGGGACAATGAGACTGCTGTCTCCCATTAAGATTTACAGTCTTGAAAACTCCATATAGGGTCACTGTGGTTGGAATCCACTGGACGGCAGTGACCTTTTGGGATTGAAGGTGGAAGCCACCAATGACTTCCTGCCATTGAGCCAAGGAGCCTCCGGAGAGTGTGTGAACTTCTGGAATGCAGTGAACAACCTCTGCACGTCTGCTTTTCATGCTGCCCAAGTCATGCCCTTGGCCTTTGCTTAAACATATTCATCCAGAAGTGAATCATCACAGCTGCTCCCTCGGGAAGCTAGGGCCTGAGCTCTCTGGTTCCACTCTGTCAGCATTTCTGGTCCGGGTACCTCCCCTCTGCCCCGGCACAGGCAATGTGCTTTTGGAAGCAGTGCTCCCTGGGTAGTGGGTGTGACTTGCCTCCTCTGGCCTAACATGATGAATGCTGAGAGGGGGTGGATGCTAGGGGGTTAAAATCCCTGAACTTTACCTAGCCCAGGGGAAAACTTATTATTTAAAGTAAGTTTTAGTCAGAATCTTTAGAAAGATAAATTGTTAACTTTATGTACACAATTACCCCCCAACACATAGGCTCAACCTCATAGGCTGTGGATGACCTTGAGCAGGTGCTCAGTCACAATGGGTTTCTATCAGGATTAAGAGTTCAGCTCTCTCAACTCTCCAACTGGTTATTAGCACCATAGTCTCGTTTCTATTTATGTATTTACTTTGTTTTTAGGGGGAAATGACTCCCAATTCAACTATATTTTATTAGGGACTCCTTTGCTAAGTTTTACACAAGAAAAAGGCACACTGCTGTTCTGGATGGAGGAGAGCATCCTCATGAGGCCACAATGGTGTCGGAAGGACCCACAGCCATAGTGACTTAAATAAAATGACACCCATTCTGTCCTGCTGACTCTGACTCATAGTGACTGTGTGTAGGGATCCTGAAGTTGCTACCTTTACAGGAAGCAATAACCTCATCTTTCTCCTGTGGAATGACTAGTGGCTTTGAACCAGCGACCTTGCTCTTCATAGTCCAACACTATCCAGCATTACCACCTGGGCTCCTGAAAACTTAAATAAGACATAGAAAACAAACAACTTTGTCACAAAAATTGTGACTGAAGGCAGATCAATTCATGGAGTTTCAGGAGGGCCTGTGAGAGCATGAGCGGGACCTTCATTGGGATGTGCACACTACCGTATATTGTTGAGTCTGGCCCGGGGAGTGGACCCAAGCACACTGCCTGAGGGACAAGCTTTCCACTGCCAGTCAGCAGTAGGAAAGAACTCAATGGCGGCTGAATCTGTGGCCCCTCATAATGGATGTAGGGTCTCCACATAGACTCTCACTGTGAGCCACAGCCTATTGCTCAAAATTTAAGCTTAAATAAGACTTAAACGCCAAACATTCTGTTTCCTTAAAATAGGGTACTGCCAGGATCAGCTAGAAGTCTGCATGACCTATCAGATCTCAATGCCGATCTCAAATCACTTCACATGATCCCTTCTACCAGTCATGTCAAGGACAACTAGAGGTCTGCATGAGCGAGCCCAAATCGCCTCCTCACTTACCCATTCCAGAGGCTGTGCCTGTATAACCTATCGACTAACACATTCCCATATGCCGTGGTTATGAAACCAACCATCATGCTGGAATAAGGACCAATCCCGATGCAAGGGTCAGGGTCAATGGGAAAGCAAATTAGGGGCTGAGGGGAGCTAAGAGGGGTCCCTTCACTCAATCCCTAAACCTGATCTAATGTCACTAGACTGGGGTCTTCCTCACATCTCAAGGGCACCCGATTCATGATTGAAGTGAATTGTGCTTATTCAATCTTTGTTCTGCTTGCTGTCCTGCTGTGCTGCATCCTCTTCTTGCTTTTTTGTGCATGGCTCCCTCTGTTGTGGTGACAAGTGGCTCGAGAGGGATTTGGCATAGGGAGAAAGCCCACCCACATCAACTGTCACCAGAAGCAGACACTAAGTCCATTTCTCTCACCTCACAGAACTATGCACACCAGACACTGGTAGGGCTGCCTGGGAGGGGAACCCTTAGTGCAGTGGTTCACAACCTGTGGGTTGCAACCCCTTTGGGAGTCATATGACCCTTTCACAGGGCTCACCCAATTCATAACTGTAGCAAAATTACAGTGATGAAGTAGCAAGAAAATCATTTAATGGTTGGGGGAGGTGGGCATCACCACAACAAGAGGACCTGTATTAGGAAGGTTGAGAACCACTGCCTGAGTGTGTTTAGGACTTTGCTGCCCTCAAGGTCATCAGACATTCCTGAAGGCAGAGCCACTGCAGGAAGCCCTTCTGGGAAATGCCCTGAAGACAGGTCTCAACCAACTAAACCCTCACCCTCCGAGATCCTAATCATAGGACGCATGGAAATGCTCCCTGCCACTTCGAAGACTGTAAGTCCATGGGAACAGAAAGCCTCCTCTTTCTCCCTTGGAGTGGTGGCTGGTGAGTTCAAACTGCTCACTTTCTGGCTAACATAACCCACAGACCAGCTCCCCCTGAGCTCAGTTTGGTTTGCCGCACAGCACACATTGTTTGGAACCTTCTGAAATAGCTATGCACATGTGCAGGTTGGGGGGATTTCGCACAAGATGCAGTTTTCCACCCTCTCTTGGAAAAAATAATTTTTACAAAGGCTTGCATTCTCTTCTGGATCTGAGTAGCAGCTACTCTCATGAAGTCATAGCACATACATTCATGCTACAGTCCTCCCAACTCCCTAATGTCTTACGCCGAGTCTGCTCCATGCTTTTCTGTGTCCTACATGGCAGCTGTAGGCACCCAAGACATGGGCTCTGCAGCCTGGGTCCAAATCTCTCCTTCCCACTTCCTCACTGTGTGGTCCTAGGCTCATGACTTTATCATCCTGTGCCACTGTTTTTTCATCTGTAATGTGAGGCCAGAAGAGAGTCCACACATAGGCTTGTTAAGTGGAATAATTGAATTATTATACACAAAAAGCTTAGAACGGTGTTTGGCATCTTGCAAATAGTATTAGGTGGTTTAGCATAGGGATTGGGCCATCCATTACATATGCTCAGGTTCAAACTTCCGGCCAGGAAGGGGTGGTACACCTAGGTGGGCATTACACCTGGATTGGCCCATCTGGGCCAGGTGAATTCAATCCAGCCATTGGGGTTGACCATGACCGTCAACCATGCCTCCCTATGGAGGAATTGAAAAGGCAGGATCTTGACCGCTCCGATGTCTCCCTTCACCCACTTTTCTGTTGTCCGTCCCCCAGGGAGGAGGTCACATGTAGATACTTGTAATCAGTTCCCTCTTCCCAATCCACCCTCCCAAAACTCTCTCAGTATCACCACTCACAAATTATCAAGGTTTCTTGAGGGATGGGGGAGCGGGGAGGGAGGGGAAAAATGAGGACTTGATGCCAGGGGCTTAAGTGGAGAGCAAATGTTTTGAGAATAATGAGGGCAATGAATGTACAAATGTGTTTTACACAATTGATGTATATATGGATTGTGATAAGAGTTGTATGAGCCCCGACAAATGCTGCGAGGAGCCCTGGGCACATCTTGGTTATGGTCCTGCTTAAGGCTGTTTCATTTGAATCCAAGTTTTACCTTTCCTCCTTTCTGGGTTCCGAAGCATTAAATGGGTGTCAAACGCTTCCACGGACAACTAAAGCTGAACAAGGTGGAGGCAGATGAAGAGCAACGGGAGGTTGGTGTTTGGTGTACCCTATCCTATAGTGTTGCCATGAGTCGGCATCAACTGGATGCCAGGAAGGACACATAATGATTCAGACCAGGGCTTAGTTTGGGTTCTCACTAAAGCAGACCCTGGCCAAAGACTTAAAGGCAATGAGCTTATTTAGGAAACTCTGAACATGCAGGTAATGATGTGGGGTTGTGAGCCAGTGGAGGGAAGGCCACCGATAACAAATAGATTGTGAATCCAATTACAAACCTGGGAACCTGCTGCTTAATCACTTAGGAAGTCTCCAGGGGTTGGGTGTAGCACACGCCTCTCAGAGTTTTGCCATCCAAGGAGTGAGGGGCCTGGTCAGGGCTGTTCCGAGGGGCATATGTTCCTCAGCACATTCAGCCAGCACCAGCAAAGGGACCTTCAGAGCTGGCCCTCGGTGACTGAGGCGAGTACACGGAATCAGGAATTTGGGAGTGAAGAGAAGGAGCACCGGGAGTGTCTGCTACAGATTGGAGACTGGAAAGTCAACTCGTTGCTCCTCAAGGGGACAGGCGCTCCCCTCTCTGGATCTCACTTTTAACATCAATACACAAAGGTCGATTCTGTGAGGGTCACAGACTGGGGACTCCCATAGCCAAATGAGGACCTGTGTGGACTCTGGTTGGCCTGCTTATTCACTGCCATCTAGAAGATTCCAACTCACCGTGACCCTGTAAGACCGAGCAGAACTGCAGCTGTGGGTTTCCAAGGCTGAAATTCTATATGGACTAGAAAGTCTCATCTCTGCACAGCCCCCCACCCTATCCCCCACCCCCCGCTCCACCAGTGTGACTGGTGGTTTCAAACTACTGACCTTCTAGTTAGCTGCCCAACACATAACCCACTGTGCCACCAGGGCTCTTTGGCCTACCTGGCTTCTATCCAATGTTATTGAATCGCCTTTGAAAAAATCAGCAGGTTTTTAAGAAAACAGGAATTTTGACTTTCTCTAGAAAAATCGATCTGGCATCACTGGAACCTACACTAGAGGATCCACAATTACACGTGGCTCTGGGAATCTCAACATTTCTTTCTCCTGCTCAAAGTAAAATGGTTTAAGGGGACCTTTCACAGCTGGTGGGCTGTTCTCCTTTCTAGAAAGTTGCCTCTGTAAAGAAAATACATCTTTCTTCCCTTTAACCTAGTTGGGGTTGGTGAGGGTAGCGGGAGCCTTGGGTTAAGAAAAAACAGTCGAGGTAGCTTCAGTCTGCCCTGCCAGGGCTTTAGAGTCCAAGCCTTTTTTGCTCCAGCTGACTGGCCTGCTGTTTCCAGGGCAGCCCCACCATCTGTTCCCAGATGCAGGGAGGGAGCCCACTTTCCTTCATCACACCTGCCCCAAACTCAGGCCCAGAACTACTGTCTAAACACAGAACAACTTTTGTCTGTGGCCAAATGTGGGACCCCAAATTTCTTCCCTCTTTCCCGATACTCCTTCAGTGACTTGATGACCTGGGCCAGGCTGAGATGAATTAGCTTGCTCCTCACAGCTGGCTGCTGGGTTCCAGTCAACTCCCAGAGGCCACTGGCTGTGCCCATCAGTAGAAGTGGGAGTTGAGAACCCTCAGCTCTTGGCTGAGCAGCTCTGTCAGTCTGTAGCTGTTGACTGTAGCTGCTTCTGACAGCCAGTCTAGCTGGTGCTTTAAGTCATTTCAGTCGCTCCACCTCAGCTGTGATTAGTCTAGTCTCTGTAGCCTCAGAGGGAGGGGAAAACAAAACACCTCAATTATTTGAATCAGAGTGGGTTATCCTCTTTAAAAAGGCAGAAAGTCTGAATTGGAGGATATTTTGGGGGGTCTCTTTTATGCATTTCACATTTACGAAATAAGCACTAACAGTATTTGTTCCAGTAAGTGGATCAGAACCAACTAAGGGCACACTCCTCCCACCAGGCCACGCCTCACTAAGAATAGAGGTCCATCACTTGTCTGGCATTTTGTGGTACTGTGGTGACTTTTGTTTTGTGTGATACTGGGAACTATGTGATTGGCATTCCATATACCAGCAGGGTCACCCAAAGAACTTCCAGACAAAGAACAGACAATGAAGAAGGAATTGGCTGCCCGCATGGGAAGAATGAGCCATTGAAAACCCTATGGATAGTGGCAACACTGTCAGTTACTAGACCCCCCATGAACAACAGAAGAACATTGTCAGAACGTGTGCCAGAAGATGAGCTCTTCAACTTGGAAAGTACTCAAAATACGGCTGAGGAAGAGGAAGAGCTGACTTTTCATAGGCAAGTCGACCATAATGATGCAAATCGAGTATAGCCATCAGGACCTTCATTTGCTGATGGGGCACAACTCAAAATGAGGAGAAACAGTTCAAATCGTCATTAATAATTGAAATTTGGTGTGTATGAAATATGAATCTAGGGACATTGGAAGTCATTAAAAATGAAATGGAATGCATAAAGATTGATATTGTAAGCATTAGTTAGCTGAAATGGACTGATATTGACCATTTTGAAACAGAAAATCTTACGGTTTACTCTGCTGGAAATGACACAATCAAGAGAAACAACATTGCATTCATCATCAAAAGGACATTTTCAGATCTATTTTAATGTACAATGCTATCTTTGATAGGATGCTATGTAGCCCCCTTCAAGGAGAACCAATCAATACAACTATTGTTCAAATTTATGCACCAACCACCCAAAACTGGTGATGCAGAAATTGAATAATTCTACCACCATATTCAGTCCCAAATTTGTCAGACTTGCTATCAAAATGCTATTTTAATGCAAAAGTTGAAAACAACGAGGAAGGATCAGTAATTGAAAAATATGGTCTTGGTGATAGAAACCAAGCTGGAGATCGCATGACAGAGTTTGCAAGACCAATAAATTGCTGATAGCATATACTATATTTTCCAACTTCTGCTCTTTCCTCTTTGGTTCCTACATTTGCACTCCAATCACCAATAATTACCAATTTATTTTGATTGTATGTTAGAATTTTGCATGATTAATGATTTCTTCAAACATATGATCAACAACAAAAAAGGTGACCATAAATGTGGACTTCTCCAGATGGAATACACAGAAATCAAATTGACTACACCTGTGGGAAGAGACAATAAAAGAAGCTCAATATCAGCAACTGAAACCAGTCCAGGGGCTGATTGTGGAACAGATCAGCAATTGTTCATATGTGAGCTCAAGTTGAAGTTCAAGAAAATGCAAACAAATACACGAGAGTCAATATACAACCTTGATAATAACCCACCAAATTTTGAGAACATCTCTGAATAAAGCACAGTGTCATTTTTAAAAAAAAGGAAATAAAGAAAAGATACAAGTGCTTGTCAGAAGAGACTCTGAAAATTACTCTTAATCAGAGAGTAGCTAAGGCAAATGGGAGAAATGATGAAGTAAAGAGCTAAAAAGAAAATTTCAAAGGACAACTCGAGAATACAAAGTAAAATATTATCAGAAAATGTGCAAAGGCCTAGAGTTAGAAAACCAAAACAGATCATATTCAGCATATCTTAAACTGAAAGAACTGAAGAAAAATGTCAAGTCTCGAGGTGCAATATTAAAAAATTCTATGGGCAAAATATTGAATGATGAAGGAAACATCTGAGGAAGATGGAAACAATATGGAGTCACTGTATCAAAAAGAATAGACCAACATTCAACCATTTCAGGAGGTAACATATGAGCAAGAATCAATGGTCAGGAAAGAAGAAATCCAAGATGCATGGAAAGCACTAACCCAAAACAAGATGCCAGGAATTTTTGGAATATCTATTGAAATGTTTCCACAAGCCGATAAAGCACTGGCAGGACTCACTCATCTATGTCAGGAAATTTGGAATACAGCTACTTGGCTAACGGACTGGAAGAGATCCATATGTGTAAACATACCAAAGAAGGGAGACCAACGGAATGGTCAAATTATGTAACCCTATCATTGACATCACATGTGAGTCAAATTGTACTGAAGCTAATACAACAACAGTTGCATTAATTCATTGACAGAAAGTTACCATATTCAGCATTCAAGAGCCATCGTGGCACAGTGGTTACAGGTTGGATTGCAAACCCCAAGGTCAGCAGTTCAAAACAACCAGTCACTCCGTGGGTGAAAAGCAAGGTTTTCTACTCCCATAATGAGTTACAGTCTCAGAAACTCACAGGGGCAGTTAGTTCTACCCTATACTATAGGGTCAGGATGAGTTGTCATCAACTACAAGGCAGTGAGTTTGGTTTCCCAGAGATTTAAGCCAGATTCAGAAGAGGATGTGGAACAAAGGATATCAGATATCAGATGGATCTTGCCTGAAAGCAGTGAATACCCAAAAGATGTTTACTTAAGTTTTATTAACACCCAAGGTATCTGACTGTGTGGATCATAACAAAACATGGATAGTTTAGAGAAGGGAATTCCAGAACACTTTGTCTTGCTTATGTGAAACTTGTACATGGATTAAGAAGCAGTAGCACAAATAGAACAAGGGTAGATTGCATGGTTTAAAAATCAAGAAAGGTGTGCATCCAGGTTGCACCCACTTATTATACTTTTTCAATCTGTATGGTGAGCAAATAATCAGAGAAGCCAAATTATATGAAGAAGAACACAGAATCAGATTTGGAGGAAATATTATTAACAACCTGCTATATGCAGACAACACAGTTTGGCTTGCTGACAAGGATGGGGGACTTGAAGCACTTGCTGGTGAAGATCAAGGATTGCAGCCTTCAATGTGGGATACAACTCAACACAAAGAAAACCAAAGTCCTCACAACTGAACCAATAGGTAACATGATGATAAATCGAGAAAAACTTGAAGTTGTCAAGGATTTTGTCTTGTCTGGATCCACAAGCAATGCTCCTGGAAGCAGCAGTCAAGAGATGAAAAGATACATTGCTCTGGGTAGATCTGCTGCATAAGAGCTCTTTAGAATGTTGAAAAGTTAGGATGTTACTTTAAGCAGGAAGTACACCTGATCCAAACCATGGTATTTTCATTTGCCTCATCTGCATGTGAAAAGCTTGCCATTGAGTGAAGAAGACCCAGGTAAACTGTATGAATTTGAACCATGGTACTGGCAAAGAATATTGACAGTACCATGGACTGCCAAAAGAACAAACAAAATCTGTCTTGGAAGTACGGCCATAATTCCCATTAGAAGTAAGGATGGTGAGACTTTGGACATGTTTTCAGTGGAGACCAGTCCCTGGAGAGGCATCATGCTTAGAAAAATGGAAGGGCTGTGAAAAAAGGTTGAAGGTCCTTGAAGAGCTGGATTGACACAGTGACTACAACAAGAGGACTGAGCATAGGAACACTTGGGTGGATGGAGGAGGAGCTGTTATTTTTACATTCTGCTGTGAATAGGTTTGCCATGGACCAGAACCAACTGGATGGCAAACTAACAACAACAACAACAACAACAACAAAAACAACAACAACAACAGGGAGAGACATTAAAAAGCCAAACTCACTGCCATTGAGATGACCTTGATTCAGAGCAACCCTGGAGGACAGGGTAGAACTGGCACCCGTGAGTTTCCCGAGAGTGTAACTTTTCACAGGAGGGGAAAGCCTGTTTAACCTACTACTTAGCAGCCCAGCCCATCACCAGGGCTCCACAAGGATAGAGAGAAGCACTGTTAGGGCTGGATAGGGTAGAGGCTCTACACTGGTACATATGAGGGCTGGAGGTACAGGGAATCCAGGGTGGACGATACCTTCAGGACCAAGGGTGTGAGGGGCGATGCTGGGAGAGTGGAGGGTGAGTGGGTTGGAAAGGGGGAACTGATTACAAGGATCCACATGTGACCTCTTCCCTGGGAGAGGGACAGCAGAGAACCGGGGAAGGGAGACTCCAGATAGGGCAAGATATGACAAAATAACGATGTATAAATTACCAAGGGCACATGAGGGAGGGGGTAAGGGGAGGGAGGGGGAAAAAAATGAGGACCTGATGCAAAGGGCTTAAGTGGAGAGCAAATGCTTTCAGAATGATTGGGGCAGGGTATGTATGGATGTACTTTATACAATTGATGTATGAATATGTATGGATTGTGATAAGAGTTGTATGAGTCCCTAATAAAATGTAAAAAAAGAAAAGAGGAGAAAAATGAGTAGGGCAAAGATTGATGTGCTTTATACAATTGATGTATGTATATGTATGAACTGTGATAAGAGTTGTATGAGCCCCTAATAAATTGTTAAAAAAATGAACCTCAATTCTATCTGAATCCTTGCCAGAGCTGCAAGTTGCCTTAATAAACACGAGCAAAAAAACTACCTCTGGCAGCAGACCGCTCATGTTCAAATCCAGGCTCTCTAACTTATTGACTATGTGACCTTGGGCAAACCTGGACCTCTCTGTGCTTACAAAGACTCATTTTCCAAAAGGGATGTCATAAGCCAACTTTTCTTATTCCTCACTGGGTTGCTTTGAAGATGAAATGAGACATCTGTCTACAAATGCTTCTGACCATCCCTTGGTTCTCAGAGCTCCATAAATGCTATGGATTATTGTTTTAAGATTATGAATGATTTTTTTCCAAGGGTAGTGCAAAGATTAACATCAGTGCTACTACTCTCTGACAAAATATAAATCCAAATTTCTAAATAGCAGGGTCTGAACGGATGCGCTGTTAACAGCATCTTTCTTTTCTCCCATCACTTGTCACAGTAAATCTGATAAGAAATGCTGGGCTAGGGCCTGCAGCCAAGCCCCTCACTGGCAGAGTGCAGGATCTCAGGTTGTTGGCAGGCCAAGGGGCATCACAATGGCAAGAAGAGACTCCACAAAGGGCCCCTGCTTCCTCCCCCACACCCCCCTTCCCCACGTTCATGGTGAAACGTCAAAATACTATTTTTTTGTCACCTGGTGAAATAATGAGCCCCCATTCCCGTTGCCTTGGCATCATCAGAGTGCAACAGCCACGTGGGGTAATCTCTGTCTCCTTGTTAATGCTGCTCAGTTCAAACATTTTCACAGGCCCTGGCAAAATGAAACCCGTGCTTTCTACCTAGGTGGAGTTTGAGGCGATTCAGCCCATTTGCTTCTGCTGAAGAGGCTACCTCAGAAAAACAGGAAATAAAAACATAGAGGGTGCCATTGACATTAGGTTTCTCGTTTTCTTCCTTTCTTCCCTACCTTCCTTTCTTCTTCTTGCCCTTCTCTTTCTCTTTTCTTCCTTCCCTCCCTTTGCTCACGTCTTCCTGCCTGCCTTCACCTTCCATCTTCCCTCCCGCACTCCTCCATTTCTTCTTCGCTCCCCTCTCCCCACCCCCACCTTTCTCCTATCCTTCCCTGCCTTTTCCCTTCAGCCTCCCAGTCTCCCTCCTTCACTCTCTCCCTTTCCCCACCTTGTTTTGATCCAGTGATTTGTACTCCTTTCTTCCTCTCATCCCACCCCTCCCCATTGCTGGAGAAACATCAGTTCCTTGTGGCGCTGGTTTCTTGGCGCCAGACCCTGTTCTTTGGGTGTTCACAAGTCTGCGTCCTGTGTGCAAACATAAGACAGACATATGATCAGGGTTGGAAAGAAGATGGGATTTGACAGGTGTTCTGCACCCCAAATCTCCAGGAGGCAAAGGTAAAGTCAGGCTCCTGCCTTTAAGGTTATGTCTCCCATTGTAACTGCTTCCCACAGAGGCTCCTGCCTCCTGGCCACCTGAGGTCTGCTGCCTGCCATCCTGTAGCTCCTGGGGAATTGGGGCAGCAGTGGCAAGAACAATAATCCCCAGGAGTTGACAAGAAGGGAGGCTGCCTGGCTCAAGAGTTGGCCCCCTCACCCACCTGCATTTTGTTGAGATGCAGGTTCTCATCCCTGTGGCTGGGCAAGAAACGCCCCCTCCCCAAACGCAGTGGCTTCAAACAAGGACCATCATCGTGTGGTTGCTGGGAGGCCACTGGGTCGTGCTTGGAGTCTCCCATGAGTTGGCAGTCACATGGGAGCTGGAGCAGGGGCCTCTGGTGACTCCAGTGCCTACACGTGCACTCAGAGGGCTGGCAGCAGAAGCTGGCCGTTAGCTGGGTGCTTAGCTGGGTTGTTGGTTGGAGTGTCTCCAAGTGACCTTTCCAGGTGGCTCAGGCTCCTTTCAGCATAGTGTCCGGGAGCTGAGAAGTGTCCTGAGAGGTAGCACGTGGTGGCTGGACATTCTGAGGGTGAGCACTCAAGAAGAAATCTTTGAAGGGATTTTTCAGAAGCTGTGAAGCACTTTGGGGGAGGGAAGGGGTTGCCCAAACTAGATGTCACAGTGTCATCTTCTCCATAATCTATTGGTTACAGAGGTCATGAAACATCCCAATTTAAGGGGAAAGGGCATAGACTCTACCTTCCTATAGGTAGCCTGTCAAGGAATTTGGGGGTCACATACGAAGACTGGGAGACCCTGGGTGGCACAAATGGTTAAGGACTCAACGTATCAAGAGGTGGGCAGTTGCACCCCTCAGAAGAAATTACTAATGGTCTGCTTCTAGAAGCCCACAAGCTTGAGAATCCTGTAATGTGTAGTTTCTCCCTGGCACCCAGGGAGTCCTCGGGAGCCAGAACCAACATAACAGCAACGGGTTGGGTTTTTGTTGGTTTTGTTTGGGCTAATATTAAAACGACTAGTATGAAATTATATATGTATTGTGTTTAACTCTCAGGACTCTGATTATGCTGAAGTTGAACAAAACTGTCTGCCTCTTCTATGAACGCCAGCCGATGGAGGCAATGGGTGAGGGTCTAGAGGAAGAATGAATGTCACATTCCCATCCTTATGTTTCAGTTGTCCTTAAAGGGCACAGGGGACAAACCAGATGTTTTTGATATGATTTTAGCCTAATGATGTGCTAGTATGATGATGAGCAGCCAGAAAAGTGGTTTTAACTAATGTGATCCAATATTTGAAAAGTTGACGATTTCACATCGAATTTTATATTCTCAGCATCTCAGTTACAAACAGAAAATCAGGCCTTAAAATCCTTGCACTTCCCAAGGCAACAACAGTCTGGAGCTAGAATTTGAATGTCCCCTGTGGATGAGCTGACACATGCCTGTTAACCACAGTCCCCATCCATCCCTATTGCCCCCAACACAGAGGTTGGCTACTAGTATCCTTTATCTATATGGCTAAAAGGTTAGTTGGTTTGGATTGGGTTGCTAGTTTTTCCTGTTTTGCTTTTGCTTACTCTTGATTTTTTGGGGGCTAGGAAATGGTGTGTATTTTGGTACCATGTCTTCCAAAGCGAGAAAATAAAACCCAGTAAGCCAAGAAGGTCAAACAGTCTAGATTAATGATGAAAGGAGGAGCCCTGTTTGTGAAGTAGATTATGAGTTGGACTTCTAACTGCAAGATCAGAAGTTCGAAACTCCCCCCCCCCACACTCCACAAGAGAAGGATGAGATTTTCTACTCCTGTAAAGATTTACAGCCTTGGAAACCCACAGGGGCAGTTCTATACTCTGTCCAAAGGGTTGCTATATGTCAGAATTGATTCCAGAGTAGTGAGGTTTTCTTGATTGATATAAAATATTTTTTGGTGAGTATTGAAAAAACAAGTCAATATTATTTTAATACACATCAAAGAAGGTCCACTTTAATTGTTCACACAACCCTGCCACCGTCTTTCTTTATTCCCTTGCCTCCCACTCTCCTTTCTTCCTCCCTATGGTCTTTTATCTCATTCTTTTTCTTTCAAGGGTTAGCCTAGGAATGGGAAAGTCTGACTAATTCTTAACCAAAAGACTAAATTGGTTTTATTGTTGGTGTTATTACTTGGGTTAATTTTTTTCTTTTCTCTTCTTCTATTGGTTTGTGTCATGTAACCCAGAAAATGAGGAAACATTTGGAACATCAAAACACTATCCTTTATCAGTAGACTACAAGCATTAAAGGCAACAGAGATAAATACTCCAATAATAACAATAACATACAAGGATAGTTAGAGAGATAAATAGATAGATAGAAAAACCACAAAATCTGAGCAGTTGTGGGAAGGAGAATGGGACTAACCCCATGAATAAATATAGGTTTGCCAGAGAATAGTTCTATATACATATTAGCATATACTACAAATATGTCCATGAATATAATAGTGCATCCAGGAGGCATAGTTATGAAAATGTCTTAGGTATAACGAAACCCCTTGAGGGAGCGTGTCCTAAATATGGGGGATCAGGAACATAGCTCTGAGAGACCTCAAGATCAATTGGTACAAACTAGCTCACAAAGACAATGTTCTGTATCCATCAGGGAAGTGACTGGGGTCTTCAAAAGCTAGTGAGTAGCAAACTAAAAGTCGGTTCTTGGTCTCACCCTATGTGTTGGACAGGGTTCTCTAGAGAGACAAAACCATATTGCTAGTAATTATATATAAATATATTTATAAAGCTAGATATACAATACAAGAAATAAACCACTAAATTATGTACAGATAAGATAACACAAGAAACTAACAGTGAAATTATAAAACAGTGAGACACTAGCAGTCCTTTAAGGCTTGAGAGCCACCAGTTGCCAGTCCCTTTCTGTAGAGAGAGCTTGGCTATATATACCCAGGCAGCAAACAGCATGACAAGTCAACAACTGTCACTAACTGTCGGTCCCCAACTCCAGAGACGAACATACCAATCCTGTGGGATTAAATGGACCTCAACTTACAGCGACAAGGTCCACAAGCTAGGCATCCCACAGTTAGTGTACCCCTTTAAATTGAGGCACAGAACAAGCAAGGCAAGGCTCACGAAGCCATTTATCCCTCTGCCCTTCGATTAATCCTACTTGTGTTTATCGGCCAGGCTGGCACAATAAACTATGGCACCCTGTCTGGAGCAAATAACAGTGAATAAAATCAAGATGCCTGGCAACAATTAGTCCAAATCAGTAATGAACTATGCGTACCTCAGCCTCTATGATGCTAAGGTCAGAAGAACTAAATGGTGCCTGCCTATCACAAACAGCTGCTCTGAAAGGGATCATGGTACATGATCCTAGATAGAGTGGGGAGTAATGTGTAAGAAAACTGAAATTCATACTACTACTACCAATAGTAATAATAATAATGATAAAAGATGAGGTTTATTGGTTAGATAGACTAGAGAGATCCCCACTACTATGGTCCTTCATCACCCTTCAGGTCTGGAACTGAATTCCACCCCCTGAAAAATAGCAGGTTTATAAAGTGAACCTTATGAGAATCAAAGGTTGCAGCCCTCAGTATGGATTACAACTCAATGTCAAGAAGACACACATCCTCACAACTTGATTAATAGGTACCATGATAAATGGAGAAGTTTGTTGTTTTTTTATTTGTTGTTATTTGTTGAAGTTGTCACGGATTTTTGTCTTGATGAGGTCTATAATCAATGCTCTTGGAAGCTGCAATCATGAGATCAAATGACGCATTGCATATGGATACATTTGGTGCACAATACGTCTGTAGAGTGCTAAAAAGCAAGGATGTTACTTTGAGGACTAAGGGGCACCTTACCTAAGCCATAGTAATTTAAATTGCCTCATAAGTATGTGAAAGTTAGACATTGAATAAGGAAAGCTGAAGAAGAATTGATATGTTTGAATTGTGGTGCTGGTGAAGAATATTGAAAGTAACATGGACTGCCTAGGGAACAAACTGATCTGTCTTAGAAGAAGTATGGTCAGAGGGCTCCTTAAAGGCAAGGATGGTATGACTTCCTCTCACATACTTTGGTCATGTTATTAAGAGAGACTAGTCCCTGGAGAAGGACATCATGCCAAGTGAAGTAGAGGGACAGTGAAAGACAGGAAGCCCCTTAAGGAGATGGATTGACAGTGACTGAAACAAGGGGCTCAAGCTTGGGAACAATTAGGAGAATAATTCAGGGCTAGGTAGTGATTCTTTCTGTTTGACATAGGGTCAATGTGGGTTGCAACTGGCTCAATGGCACCTGATAAGAACAACTACACCAAAATGAATCATAGCACTGAGGAGCACACATTCCTCAGAACCATCAACCATTCAAAAGCAAATAGGCAGTATTTGCCCAAGGCCAAATTCAAAAGGCAGGCAAGGTTAGGGGAGAAGGGTGAATGAAAACAGGAAGCAGAGTTTCAATGGCATGAGTGATATTACATTGCAGGAGATTGTCATCTATGTCACATAACAAAACGTGTATAAATTGTTATGTGCAAAGCTGACTTTCTCTGTAAATCTTAACCCACCTTACAATAAAAAGTTTCTTTAAAAAAAAGACAACATAGTTCATATAATAGACACAGCCAAAGATCTCCTGGACAATCCTAAAATGATCTCCCAAATGATTTGGGTAGTTAGCCCTCCCCAGGGAGTTCTACCCATTGAAACGCTGGGCAGTTATGGCTGCAATTATATTTCAGGCCAGAAGAGGCAGCAGAAGCCTGGTTGTTCAAATGCTGCAAAACTACCAGACAATGGGCAAACAGTTTCTTTCCACGGACGACTAGCGGCTCTGTCATATACATGTCTGGTGTTCAACACTTGGCGACAGAATCCAGCCCGCTGGGTTTGGGTGGGGTCTGTTTCTCACCCATGCTTGGCTTGGGATTGTTGTATGGCATCCACTAAGTGGAGTCCTTTCCTTTCTGATGTCCCAAGAAAGCTGTTTTCTCCTTTTTCTCTCGCTGGCCCTCTTCCAAAGAACCCTGGGGTTCACTCTGCTTTCCTTTGGTTGATGTTTCTCAGGCAGTTACTTGACCTTGGTTCATCTACTGCAGGTGACCATTTGCAAGGAACTGTACCGTCCTTGGATGGTGTTGTTCATGAGCTAGGCTGCGAACTACGGGTTAAAGGTTTGAGATCACCCAGAGGTGCCTTCCAAGAAGGGCCTGGTGATATGCCTCTGGAAAAGAAACCCACCCCAGCCATGGAAAATTCTAGGGACCGGACTTCTCTAACACACTTGGGCTCTACATGAGTCCGAGTTGACTCAATGGCAATTGGTTGCTGGAATTCCTGTAAGTAGAAGACAACAATCTTTAAGCAGTCCCTCTTGGATTCATGGGAGGAGGATGGCTTCCGCTGAGAGAACTTCTCAGGGCTCCAAGGGCTCAATGATCTTACATAAAATGAGAGAAACGATGAGCCTGATGACAGATGATATTGCTATGCAGGCCCCATTTCAGGATGCTCAAGTTTCCAGGTCTTTCCCTGACTCACAGTGGAGCCCTGTGAGGTTCCAAATAGAAGGGCATCCTTGCTCCTAGGACCTGGAGCCTTGTAGCTGAGCAGAGCAGTCATGATGAGAAAGAGGACCCAAGGGGAAGTCAGGGGTTGCTTACTTGTCTCGTTGTCAAGGAAACAAATGTTTTGGCAGGAAATTTCTCTTCAAGAGTGTTCTGATTTCTTGAAGGAAATCTTCTTCTGAACCATTTCCTCAGGGGAAAACCACTCAACTACCTCTGGAAGGAAGATTTTTCTCCTTCCAAGCTTACCAGGCTGTGCTAACTTACAGAGGAGGTGTGACTAGCAGGCAATGAAACTGATTTCCAGACTCCTATGAAAACCAGCAAGTGCTCGGCTGCAAAGTGAAAGGCCGGCAGTTGGAAAACCCCAGCTGCTGTGCAGGAGAAAGTGGTGGCTGACTGTGTCTGACAAGATGACAGCTTTGGAAACCCAATGGGGCAGTTCTTCTCTGTGCTCTACAGTTGCTTTGAGTTGGAGTGGACTTGACAGTGATAGATCTGATCTTTTTTTCCCCATGGAAATCAGCTTGCAGGAATACATGTGCATTCATGGATGTCTGTGTCTGCTTTGGCATGCATGTGCACATATGTGCCTATTTGCACGTGGATGGAGACGTCTGTGAATGTGGGCGTCTCTATTTACTTTGCCATGTGTGTGCACATGTCTGCCTTTGTCAGTATGCATGCGGGCTCAGGCAGCAAAAAGAGATCACAGAGAAACTTGGAGAGAAAGAGAAAAGTAACCTATTTTCTCATGGGTCTCCCATACCTGACGGTCTACTGGCATCCACCGCCACGAAGACCAGAGATCACTTCATGCCATGTGTCCAGCTGCCCATTGCTGGTTGAGGTCAGTCAGCAGGGAGGCAAGTCAGACTGGCCTCGCCAACCTACCACCCACCTGCAGGAGTGATTCCCACCATCTGTCCTGGAGCCCCTCCCACCTTACTCAGCCTCCCTAGACATTGAGTGAAAGGCGTTTCCAACGTTTTTACATAAAGATTTCTGAGATTGACTGAAGAAATGATTTCATTTGACAAAACATGAAGCTTTGAATTTAAAGATTTGAGGCAAGTGCCCTCCAGAGAGGGGGACAGAGGACGGGGCCATGCTCCCTTCCAGTATGCACGGGGGTTGCTATAGTTGGAACCGACTTGATGAGCAACTGCCAGCAAAAACAACAACCAGAAATTGTCCAAACTTCTGTGGCCTCAACTTGGAAATGAGAATATTAACATTGCCTCCTAGAAATAACTCAAGGTATGTACAATTGGTTAATAGGCGTTTGGAAAGTGAGTACATTAAGTGGACTGATGACATTGATAAGGCAATAAGAAACTGAGAAGGCTTCACTAACAGGTGCTTTCACATCTGTAACCAGTAGATTCCTTCCTTCTTCATCTCTTGCCATCTTAATCAGCTCCCACACTTTCCAGGCAGCTTGAGGGATTAAATGTTCAGTCTGCTCCTTTATAAGCCTCAGCCTCAGAATCAGAGGCTTTACCTGAGTTTTGAGGAGCTATACTGGGAATGAGGGAGAGTAACCTGTCTTTTCTATTGCTCTCCTATCGCTCCCTCTTCCCTAGCCCTTCCCTGTCTCTTGGCCTGCCTTTCCTCCCTAGAGCATTGGCTTCTGGGAGAAGGGGATGGAAACAATGAGCACAATGTGCACATTCCTGACCAGGCCTCTTACCATGCTATCTTCCAACCCTCTCTTGGAAGGGCCTCCACGAAGTCCTCTTATGTCATCTCACAATAACTTGTTAGATACCATTGAGTGAGCTCCTGACTCATAGCAAAAGTACACACAAGAGATTGAAGCACCACATTGTCCTCACACTGATACTCATAACTTTGTAGAATTCCTAGAGGGCTTCTGACTTCCTGTCCTTTTTCACACACACACACACACATAGATGCATCCTTGCCGAATTTATGGATGGCTTCTGACTTTTTTCCTTTTTAAACACACACACAC